>NC_092413.1:135665242-135965485 GCF_040894005.1 Engystomops pustulosus | reverse complement strand
TTTTTAACCCATGTGAAACACTTAAAGGGTTAATGGACTTAATAGAAGTTGTTTTACATACGTTGAGGGGTGAACTTTCTATAGTGGGGTAATTTATGGGGTTTTACTATTATTTAGGCCTCTCAAAGTCACTTGAAAGCTGAGTTGTCCCTCAAAATGTGAGTTTTGGCAATTTTCATGAAAATAAGAAAAATCGCACCTAAAGTTCTGCACCTCATAACATCCTAGAAAAATGACCGGAAGCATAAAATATCATCCCAACATAAAGCAGATATTCTGTAAATGTTAATTATCAAACTTTTGGGTAGTTTTACATCTTGTCTGGAAAGAAGAACATTTCAAACTTGGAAAATGAAGAATTTTTACAAACTTTTGCCAAATTTTCACTTTTTTTTCAGAACGAAATGCAAAATTTATCATTTAAATTTTATAACTAACATGAAGTACAATGTGTCACGAGAAACATTCTCAAAATCACCCGGATATGTTAAAGCGTTCCGAAGTTATAACCAATTATCGTGAGACATGTCAGATTTGAAAAATCGAGTCTGGTCATTGAGCTGAAAACTAGTGTCAGTGATAAGGGGTTAATAACTGTATACTCACCTCCGATGCTCCTCTTCTTCCAGCTTATGGGTCCCCCACTACAAAAAGGTTGGGGACCACTGCTGTAGAAGGCAGATACATAAGTGTAATATAACATGTGCGTTTTGCATCCGAGACACTGACAAGTGACACCCGAGTCCTGAAACCAGACGTTCTCACATTATTATTATTCTAGAGGGAAGGTCATGTGGTTTGTCAGGTGCTCTGATGTCTCTGACAAGCAGGAAAAGTAGCCGCTACCCGAGCAGAAGAAGCATGTCTGTATGGCTAGAAGTAAATAGATCACACTGTCTTAAATAAAGTATTCCCTTGTATTCACTGTATTTTTAAAGTAAGTAAAGAAATACATATCGTATACAGCGCCTTTCCCAAAAATTCACACAAATCGACTAGCTCGGTGTGTTTTTGCTTTGGTCTACCTCCTATCTCCATTTTCCCGCGTTCAATCTGGCGCGCGGTAATATTGCTGTCAGCGGCTGAGCAGGTAGAGTACGTTGTGATCGGGGGCTCTTTAAGTCCCGGGTGTACGGGGGCGGCCTCTCTTCTTGTGGCGCTGGTTATCATGTATTGTTCTTCTTGGCCACATGACGCCCGGATGTCTGACGTTACTGTGTCTGCATATAAACACTGCCCTGGCATGCCCACCACAGCCTGTGCACAATACGCTCCATCTGCAATGTATGGCTCTATGGACAAGGTGCACCTAGGAAGCCATAGGAAAAACCCTGCCATGAAAGAGCGTATTAAATAACAAAAAACTACTACAAGACCAGTATTGTTTATGTGAATGATAGGCTGGCCGTGACATAAGGCAGGGGGTGCATGCCTACCTGCATAGCCTGGGGAGTTGGGGGGGGGGGGGGGGGGGGGTTGTGATAAATCTTCAGGGGCTTGCAGCTTCACATAATAATAATATAATAATTATTTATATAGTGCACACAGATTACACAGCGCTGCATAAAGCATGACAAATTGGTCCCTGTCTCCATGGGGCTCACAATCTAAACAACCTACCAGTTTGTTTTGGAGTGTGGGAGGAAACCGGAGTACCCGGAGGAAACCCACGCAAACACTGAGAGAACATACAAACTCTTTGCAGATGTTGACCTGGGTGGGACTAGAACCCAGGACTTCACTGCAAGGCAGAAGTGCCACTCACTCAGCTGCCATGCTGCCCTCACATCCACTATGCTGCTCATGTAAATAGCTGCTGGAGAATAAGCCGCGGCCTACCCCCAGTAATTTCATTGTGAGGTCAATCGAGAGCCAACAGGAAAGTTACAGCTTTTCATCCACTATGCTACTCATGTAAAGCGCTTCTGGAGAACATGCCATGGCTAGTGATTTAAATGTGTGTTTCTCTGGATTCCCCCACAGGCGCTGGTGGCAGTGGGATGCTAAGTTTTGATGCCACGCTCTGGCTCGTGGTTCAGTCTGGGCATGAAGTGTCAGGAGTTATGGTACCCACTGCCGCCTATCAGGAGCCTTGTGGACATTAAACAAATGATCTCACCCGGGTCCATGGAAGCCACTGATTTGCATCCACGGGTCCAGCTCTAGGGCTGTTGTTGCTCATTGCATGTATACTTTCTACCCATTTATATTACTCGCCTACCCATTGGATAGTTCATCAGTAAAAGATTGGTGGGGGACCAGTTCTAACTAGTATTGTCCCTGGAGATCTGTGTAATTGTACATTTGTTTGTGTTACTAGCAGCAGAACTGTGAATGTTTTATTTTTATGGCAATCTGATACTCTGATTTAGATTTTTTTGTGTTCAGACAACAGCATTTTTTGTATTATTTTGGGGGGCTGGCAGGCTGTATACTACAGGGGGGCAGGCTGGCTGTATACTACAGGGGGGCAGGCTGGCTGTATACTACAGGGGGGCAGGCTGGCTGTATACTACAGGGGGGCAGCCTGGCTGTATACTACAGGGGGGCAGGCTGGCTGTATACTACAGGGGGGCAGGCTGGCTGTATACTACAGGGGGGCAGGCTGGCTGTATACTACAGGGGGGCAGGCTGGCTGTATACTACAGGGGGGCAGGCTGGCTGTATACTACAGGGGGGCAGGCTGGCTGTATACTACAGGGGGGCAGGCTGGCTGTATACTACAGGGGGGCAGGCTGGCTGTATACTACAGGGGGGCAGGCTGGCTGTATACTACAGGGGGGCAGGCTGGCTGTATACTACAGGGGGGCAGGCTGGCTGTACACTACAGGGGGGCAGGCTGGCTGTACACTACAGGGGGGCAGGCTGGCTGTACACTACAGGGGGGCAGGCTGGCTGTACACTACAGGGGGGCAGGCTGGCTGTACACTACAGGGGGGCAGGCTGGCTGTACACTACAGGGGGGCAGGCTGGCTGTACACTACAGGGGGGCAGGCTGGCTGTACACTACAGGGGGGCTGGGCTGGCTGTACACTACAGGGGGGCTGGCTGGCTGTATACTACAGGGGGGCTGGCTGGCTGTATACTACAGGGGGGCTGGCAGGCTGTATACTACAGGGGGGCTGGCAGGCTGTATACTACAGGGGGGCTGGCAGGCTGTATACTACAGGGGGGCTGGCAGGCTGTATACTACAGGGGGGCTGGCAGGCTGTATACTACAGGGGGGCTGGCAGGCTGTATACTACAGGGGGGCTGGCAGGCTGTATACTACAGGGGGGCTGGCAGGCTGTATACTACAGGGGGGCTGGCAGGCTGTATACTACAGGGGGGCAGGCTGGCTGTATACTACAGGGGGCAGGCTGGCTGTATACTACAGGGGGTGGGGGGTTGGCTGGCTGTATACTACAGGGGGGGCAGGCTGGCTTTATACTACAGGGGGGGGCAGGCTGGCTTTATACTACAGGGGGGCTGGCTGTATACTACTGGGGTCTGTCTTTCGAGTGTTTTGCATTAAAATTAGGGGTCTCGGCTTATACTCAAGTATATATATATATATACGGTACTTATGGTACCTCCTTTTTTATTTTAGATTTCAAGATGCAGTTCACTAGGGTTCGACAGAGGATTAATGCAAAACTAACTGGAAATAGGAAGGGTGATCAGTACCCATTCAGTCTTCAGTTCTACCAGGTCCCACCTACTGAAGATATTTCTCTGGCAGAATTTGAGACCTTCGCTATTGAGAGACTTAAACGTAAGTAGCAGATTTGTTATTCCAGGACAAAGTCATCCTTTGGTCCCAATGAAACATATAAAGTGTTCTAGCTCTCTGAAAATTGATTAGAGCAAGATATTCCACATCAAGATGCCATAATCAATAGTCCTGACTGCACCTAAGGGTTACTCACTGTCTTGGTTTCTTGTGATCATGTTGTTGCCATAAGAAATAAATGCCTGAGTGTGTCCTCTTTGCCATGTATAATTTTTGAATAGGCTCAGCCAGAGGCATGATCTTATAGACCAGTGATGGCGAACCTATGGCACGGGTGCCAGAGGTGGCACTCAGAGCCCTTTCTGTGGGCACTCAGGACATCAGCCCAGGACAGCGTTCACCAAACAGGACCAAATCTATCAAATCTTCCTGCTGTTCCAGGTAACTTGGAGAGAAGCTATAATGAAAGTCTCAATTTGCCCTCCTTCTTTCTACTGTATTGGAGGCCTTAGGCGGCCCATACAATTGAAAGAAGTGGAAGAACATGTAGCAATAAGTTACTGCTTAAAATGCCACATTGGCACTTAACGGTAAATAAGTGGATTTTGGTTGTAGTTCGGGCACTCTGTCTCTAAAAGGTTCGCCATCACTGTTATAGACTGCTGCTGAAAAATACAGTAAACTGTAATATAAAAGGAGCAAGCTATGTGACAACATAAAGTGGTAATCACAATAAGCCCTGTGGATAGAGGGTCACTTCCTATCCAGAGAATTGGGGTCTGTAGTAATGGATCAGCAGGTCAACTATGCACCATGGTGCTCTATACATTGTCATTGACGGAAGTAGCAGGTACTGTGCTCAACACTCTCTGTCAGTGCCAAAGATGTTGAAGGGGTGGACCACTTTTCAATAAATCTCTTCCATTAGACATATCTCTGCATGTATACATGCCTGTGTCTTTTGCCTCCTGTGTGTTTTTTTTTTTTCTCCCAGTCCATCTCACTGATAGAACTGAGACAGGAAGAAGGGACAGAAGGAGAGGGAGCAGGAAGACTCATAATCTCCTGCTATAGGTCCCTCCTATTTATCAGTGCACAGACATGTATACAAAGATCCACAGAGAGTCTACAGACTGCATTAAAGGAAGCATCGGGGATGATGAATCAATTAGTGAACAATCGGGTGCGTCACACATTGCAGTTACAACTGCATCACAATCAGTTTTGAGATGCAGTTTTGTTGCTATACCAGGTGAAAGACATGGGGGGCCGAGCCGAGCGAGTGGTGAGAGATGGAGGAGCTGAGCAGGGGGTGGGGGAGGGATATCTGTTACCGGGGCTGTGCTCCTGATCGGTGTAAGATCGTGCACACAGCCAGTAACAGGATCGTGCTGTCTATGTGACAGCCCAATCGTGTACTGTGGCAGGGGACTGATAATAATCGACCCCCAGTATACAGTGAGATGCTGCAGGGAAGGTGCTGTGCATCCTCTCTGCATGTCTCTGTGTATAAATCACTGATGACAGTGATCCAATGGGCTCTTACCATTAGATCATTGTTATCTGTGATCTATATTTGAGTATATTATATGTTCCATTTCTAAATGTGCCCCTGTAAAAAAAAAAAAGTTATGTTCCCAAACTCCAGAAAATAAATTAAATAAAAATTCAGCAGCATCAGCCCCGGACTGGTCTGCATAAGGCTGCATTCACACAAACGTATGCCCGCCATGCCGTAGCCGTGCAGACATGCGTTTAGTGCCATGGAGAGGAGGAAGGGGTTTACCCCTTCCCTCTCCATTGAAATGCATTGGGTAATGTCCTTTTCCCGTGTACGGAGCGGTATCGCTCCGTGCGGCCATTGCCTTCTACTGGGGACCTAAAAGCTGCAAACTTGCGGTTGTACATACGTCCCCCATATGGTGTGAATGTAGCCTAAGAACGATGCCACACATGGCATTTTTGGTCAGTTTTAGTCAGTTTTTCCCAATTATCTTAATAGAAAAACAGGTTGTCAGCAGCCAAATGCATGGTAAACGGACTGAAAACGGAGGTTTAAAAACGGACATAAAACGCCATGTGTGACATCACCCAAGGGTGAGGTTATTACATACATTTTCAAACACATCACAACAGATCTGAGAAGAGATTTGCCTAATTGCATTGCTGTTAACATTTCGTTTACAAAACGCAATAGAATTGCGTTGATGCATTCGTTTTGTTAACACAATGTTGACTGCAATGTAATTATGCAAATCTCCTCTTCTCAGCTGTTCTGATGTGTTTGAAAACACCATGTGTGAAGACACCACAAAAATGTTGTGCAGCACTTGTTTAATACATACTTGCTATTTGAGGGCGCATTCACACGATGCGTTGCGTTTTTGACACATTCCAAAGGCTTGAACCTTGATCACATGTTGAAGTAACATTGCGTTTCCATTGCATTTGCTAAAACCCAATGTTACTTCAACATGTGAAGCCTTTGGAATGCGTCAAAAACGCATAAAAAAGTGACTCAATGCATCGTGTGAATGCGCCCTAGAATTCAAATTGGGCCCTATCCCGTGGATATGGCCTAACTTGAATTTGTAGGAAAACCCTTTTAAGCACAGGAAACAGGAGCTGTAACTTTTTCCTTGTATTAATAGACGTCTCTTAACACTATATATACGCCTAGGAGTTATATATTTATTAATGAAAATTTCGTACTCCTCCTCGGTTAAAAATACTCCTAAAAAATTGTGAGAGGAGTATTATTACCCTTCTGGAAAAATGTTAGTGCGACCTCTGGTTGGGATGATATTTTATGCATCCTGCTATTTTTCTAGGATGTTATGAGGCGCAGAACTTTAGGTGCAATTTTTCCCATTTTGAGGGACAACTCTGCTTTCAAGTGACTTTGAAAGGCCTAAATAATAGTAAAACCACATAAATTACCCCACTATAGAAACTTCACCCCTCAACGTATGTAAAACAACTTCTATTAAGTCTATTAACCATTTAAGTGTTTCACATGGGTTAAAACAATATGGACCTGCGATTTAGAAAATATGGAATTTTTTTGGAAAATACATTCATTTAGGCCAAACTGACCGTTTCAGAATAAATTATATGATGAAACGCACTACAATGTTTGATGCCCAATTCCTCCCGAGTGTAGCGATACCCCATATGTGGTGGTAACTGCTGTATGGGTGCACGGCCGAGTATAGAATTCACAGCAGATTTTTATTGTCACATTGTACAACCTATATATATATATTTTTTTTGGTAATGCAAACATATGAGGGCTTATTATTTACGGGATGCGATACAATGTATAGATAATACATTTTGGGGGACTATAGCTTATTCATGAGATTTTATTATCTATTTCAAGGGGGACACAAACAAAATCATCAATTTTTATTTTGGATTTTTAGCATTTTTTTTTACCCCGCTCTCCGAAACATAAAAACAATATTTTATCTTTATTCTCTGGTTCACTACGATTGTGGCGATACCTCATTTATATAGTTTTTCTTATCTTTGCTCAATTTTCCTGAGCAAAAACAATATTGAAAAATATCGTATTGTTTTTACTATATACCTTTTAGGGCCATAACTTCTGTATTTTTCTGTTGTTAGACCGGGTTGAGGGCTTATTTTTTGCGAAAAGAGTTGTTCTTTTCAGTCGTTTCATATGATTTGTAAAGCGCTACGGAATTTGATGGCGCTATATAAATAAAGATTATTATTATATTAGGGAACGTAACTTTTTTAAATCACTTTTTAGAACATTTTTTGTGATGGTGTTTGATGAAAAATTGTATATTACGGGAAGTTTTCTAGTCGAGTTTTTCTTTTACGCCGTTCACCAAGCGGGTTCAATATTGATTTAGATTTATTGTACAGATTGATACGGACGCGTTGATACCAAATATGTATGTGTTTTTGTGTTTTATATACTTTATTTGCATTTCTTGTGTAACTGGGGAGATTATGGGACTTTTATTTTATTTATTTAATTATATAATAAAATGAATTCATCTTTTTGTTTTTTACTTTTTTACATTTTCTACTTCTTGGCTTGAACGTCCGATCGCTTGTTCAAGCCTTTACACTGCAATACCCTTGTATTGCAGTGTATAGTGAAAGTAACTGAGCATGCTGCGCATGCCAGGAAGGCAGGACCCGGCGGGTAGAGGATCCGGAAGTCCCGGGTCACTTGTTGCAACCCGGGGCTGCGGCAGGAGGGATCGGATCCCCCGGTAAGCACACCGGGGGGGGGGGGGGGGTCCGCTCCACGGGGGACACACTTGCATGCCGCGGTCAAGCATGTAGGATCACAGCCCGACACCGGCACCAGCGACACCGGGTTTCCCGAAATCATCTTCTGGCGCGCCGCCGTAGAAAGGCGTACACGTCAGAAGAAGTACCCTTAATGACCGCCATAAAAAGCCGTTACGGCGGTCATTAAGGGGTTAAAAATGGTTCAGTAAAACAAATTCACTGATGTAAACAAAAACAATGTGAGTCCACCTTAAGACTTTACAGTATAATGCCCTAAATTAAAACAATAGGAATGATGACCCTGCTCGCATGAGCTTACAATTTGTGAAATGCCCCTTTGACGCTGTAAAGGTGTATTGACTATGTGATTTCTAGCATTTGTCCGAGCTTTGTATGAAGTGCATGAGATACGAGGGCTAAGAAGCCTCCTGTGAATTACAACAAACTTGTGAGATTTTGTTTTTAATTGTAGTCCTCAAGACTGTAGAGAACTTAGGTGTCAGTTATGTGAAGGTAACAGATGAATACAAAAGGAAAATGGACACGGAATTAAGAAAGCTAAAGTTCTCCCATCCTGTAAGTATGAAAGTGGTAACATTTCTGTTCATTGGAAGCAGTTTGTTGATAAAAATGTATATCTGTCTGCAGGTTGAAGATGAAATCAGTGATAAAGTATATGATGTGCGGAGAAAAGATCACATATCACACTTTATATTGCGCCTTGCCTATTGCCAATCGTAAGTCATTGGGGTTTTTTTGTTTGTAGTTTTCATTACGCTCTTTAATAGCTGTACATTTGATTACTGAAATATTTATTTACATCTGAATGTCTGGATCGTAAAACAACAAAATTAATATGTAACAAATATTTCTTAAAAATCTATCCACTGTCAAACTATGTCAAATCTTTGTTATTTTTCATGGGTAATTTGAGTCTGCAAAAAAAAAAATGGGGGTTCTTATTTAAGATGTTTAAGTTGACCCTGCCCCACCCTTCAAGGTGAAGGAACATCCGGTCTCATGTTGATTTTTCATAAATCCGAGTTAGTACAGGCCCATTTCATAACATTTTGTAGTATTCCCACATTTAAATCTTCTCTGTTTACCTATGGCCAAAAAAAATCATCTCCTAACTTGTTTCCAAATGAGATGAAAAACGAGCGGCTGGGACATCACTTTAGACTTTGTCATTGTAAAGTTTGCCACCACACAACATTTCGTAATATACCTCGGGGAGCGGTCAATTGAGTAAAGTAAAAGCTGGTGAAACTTCCTATGTATCATTTGTTTCCTTGTCACACATATAAATTACCAGGGTCCTAAAGGGTCCATAGTATCATAGTTTATAAGGTTGAAAAAAGACACTTGTCCATCAAGTTCAACCAAGGAAGGCTGGTATAAAAGGAAGTGGTAAATTAAGAAAAGTTGGTTTAAGGCAAGAAGTTGTGAAAGCTTGGTCTTGGTGTGAAACTGTTGTAGTTGGGTATTAATGTGATTTCGGGGGTCACCAACTTCAGAGAACTGGTGGAGAAGTCCTAGAGGTGGGAGAACCATTGGGCAAGTGCAAACACAGTGCAGGATTTCTCACACCCTGTACAATCACAGTTCCTGCTTCTGCCATGTGACTTACA
Organism: Engystomops pustulosus; assembly: GCF_040894005.1. Lineage (NCBI taxonomy): Eukaryota > Metazoa > Chordata > Amphibia > Anura > Leptodactylidae > Engystomops > Engystomops pustulosus. The sequence continues at coordinate 135,955,867 of NC_092413.1, read as the reverse complement.
CTGTCCAGAGGTTTTTTTTTTTCCAAAGCATTTTGTTTTCTCTTTCTGTGCCAGCGGCCAAAGATGTTTCTTTAATTTATGTCTTGAAAAGTTAATCTTAAAATATTAAAAAAATCACAAATTTCCAAAAATTGTTCTCATTTTGTAGTATTTTCCAGCATTTCTGGACAGATGTTGCTTCACCTATTTTGTCCAGCAGATGGCTCTTTGTTATTTTTTTTTTTCGAGGGATGTATGAATAAATGTTATTACACATAAAAACATCTATATAAATCCTCCAGCATTTTATTCATACTTACTGGGGTTGTCCACTTACTAACAGTGTCCAACCCCTTTAAGTTGTATCCTGCATATCTTTTTTATTTATCACACGTCGGCTCCTCTAGTATGCAGAGGGCTCATGGGCTGAGCTCTCTTTATACAAGGTGGGTGACACCGGTAACACCCTTCAATTGTGGTCTTGTTAAAAAGCTGGCATCGCTCCCCGTTACATCATCGGAAAATGTCCAATCTATCAAAATATTATGCAAGTTAATCCCGATGTTGAAGGAAAAATAGCACCCGCATGGCAAAACGCTACTTTTTCACCATTTTGCAACTTAAAAAAAAGGTTATAAAAAGTGATCAAAAGGCTGAACAGTCCTCAAAAAGGTAGCAACGAAAACATTATCTCATGTTGCAAAAAATGACATTACACACAGAAGTATGAAAAAGTTATTAGCATCAGAAAGCAAAAATTAAGAGCTTTTTTTGTACAGAAGATTTATATATTTTTAATGTATTAAAACACATAAAACCTGTATAAATTCAGTATCCTCGTGATCGTTCTGACCAAAAAAATAAAGATAGGGGCAGAGTGAAAGTTGTAAAAACCAAATCGTAATGGTATACCAAATGGTATAAATGCATTTTTTTGCTAATTTCACTGCATTTGATTTTTTTTTTTCTCTCGCTACCCAGTACATGATCTGGAATATTAAATATTGTCACTGTAAAGTGCAATTTGTTAGGCAGAAAAAAAGCCCTCATACAGCTCTTTACATGGAAAAATAAAAAAGTTCTCGATTATTGAGTGTGTGAGTGATAAAATAAAGCGCAAAATCGGAAAAGGGGCCTGGTCATTAAGGGTTAAACAGTATTGGTATGCTGACATATTCCAACGCTCCTCACTAGCTTCAGATTCATCTTCCCCTTACACATTCCTGCATTAATAGTTGGTGAGGGATAAGGCTGTATGGTAAAGGTCTACTCCAAATAAAGGCAGTCTTGGTAAATCTGTTGTCTGCTGTATAGATCTCCCCTTCTTGCCTCGCAGACCACACCATAGAGTTCTGGATATGCAGTGATATTGGGGTGAATTTGCTCCATTAATTCAGCTCGTGGCTAGAAAGGTATTGATACTCTTTTCACAGAGAAGCAGTTTCTGTGAAAATCTACTGTTTTACTACATCCTGTACAGATGGTTGACATGGGAGAAGGAACCTGAAAAATGTCATGTTTCATAAACTTTCTCTTGGACATATAAGAACTTACCCATTTTAATCCCTCCGTGATTGAGGGTAATTGATGCCCGAATGTACAGGTCAAGTTTTGCAGTTCTGTTATGCGCTTCTTTAACCTCTAATGACAGACCCTTTTCCGTTTTTGCGTTTCCACTCCCGACCTTTAAAAATGGGTAACAAATTGCACTTCATAGTGACGGTATTTAATACGCAAATCGCACATTGTAATGAATGTGCTAAAACAAGACAGCCACGGGTTTTTGTATGATCTGAGGCTCTTATGGTAACAGATTGCCACTCCCTTATGACGTCATGGTGAGCAACGACCTAAGCTAATATGGCGCCGCCCTTGCGCCGCCAACTTTTTGGTGCCGGCAGCGATGGAAGATTTAACAGCTGCGGTCGGTGCTAGCACTGATCGTGGGTTAAATTAGGTACCTCTGCTTATATTCGGGGCAGTTTATACTTGAGTATATAAGGTATCTCATGCAATCACAGCATGCCTCCATGGACTTCTGCTCCTTTCTATGCCTCCATGCAGACATGCTGTGATTCCATTCATCGAGTACATGCATGGGGTACAGTTTGCTAATGGTAGAAGGCTAAAGGACCTGAGATAATGTCAGTCCGAGATGGCCCTTGACTCACTATAGACAACCTTGGATACCAGGTAAAATTATAAAGCTGATTATATGGGGAACTGAGGGAAATAATTTTTAGCTTAAAGAATGGTGTCAGTCAGTTAATAGGTTCCCTAGGTCACAAGCTGGCACTAGTCAGGGACTGCCTTTCCTGGGTGTTCTTCAAATACAGGCAGCCCCCGGGTTACATACAAGATAGGGTCTGTAGGTTTGTTCTTAACTTGAATTTGTATGTAAGTCGGAACTGTATATTTTATCATTGTAATCCCATTCAGAACTTTTTTGGTCTCTGTGACAATTGCATTTTAAAAATGTTGGGTTGTCATAAGAATCAATATTAACAATAAAGCTTCATTACAGACACCTGTGATAACCGTTACAGCTGATCATTGTAGCCCAGGACTAAAGTACAATAAATTACCAATATCCAGAGGTCCATTTGTAACTAGGGGTGGTATGTAAGTTGAGTGTTCTTAAGTAAGGGACCGCCTGTAAATGGAAAGACACAAATAAATTTGGTTTCCTATGGCAACATCAAGAGAGCCTTAGGAAGTTCCAGCAAGCACTTTGTACTACTTGTAACATATATCTGAGCTGTGGGATAGCATGGAAAGACAGAAGACCGTCCAATCCTGGTTATTTATTCCCAAAAAATGTACATTAAGTCTGCCAAGTGCATGTGAGAAAATTTGTCTGGACAGCTAAGCTTTTTCCCTTAAGATAATATCTTTGAAAGTTGAAGTTTGATCAGTCCCACTTGTCATTTCTGTAATACAAAGTAAATTCTAAAAGTAAAGCTTTAAATGTGGCAGGAAAGAGTATATTTTCCTAGCACCTCCACATCGGCACTGACAGGAGGGATTCCCGGACTCCCCGTGACGTGGGGCGGCGATTGGTCGCCATGACAGCCTTGGGTCTTCCGAAGACCCGTTTAACCCTTTCATTAAAACGTGCGATTCGCATGTTGCAATGAATGAGGAAATGACCATATACTGCCATCACCCCCCTTTCCCTTGCAGTCATTTAAATATAAACAAACCGTAAAAATCATAAACAAGTTAGGTATTGCCGTGTCCGATGCCCGATCTATCAAAATATAACGGTTTTCCACTGCGTTTAACACTGTAATGAAAAATAGCACCCGAATGCGAAAATGGCTTTTTTTGCCATTTTGAAAAATATAAAAAATTCTATAAAAGTGATCAAAAAGCTGTATAGTCCTAAAAATAGAAGCATTGAAAATATCATCAAAAGTAGCAAAAAATGAGCCCACCCACAGTTCCATACACTGATGTATGAAAAAGTTATTAGCGCCAGAAGATGGCAAAATATTATTATTTATTTTTTTTTTTTGTACAGGAGGTTTTAATTCTTGTAAACAAATTTGGTATCCCCTGATCGCACCGACCCAAAGAAGAAATTAGACATGTCATTTTGGGTGCACAGTGAAAGCCGCAAATGCTTTTTTCACCAAATTCACTGCTTTTGGAATTTTTTCCCGCTTCCCAGTACATGTCATGGAATATTAAAAAATACCATCACTATGAAGTGCAATTTGTTACGCAGAAAACAAGCCATCACACAGCTCTTTACATGGAAAATTTTAAAAAAAAGTTGTAGATTTTTGAAGGTGGGGAATGCAAAATGAAAACAAGAAAATGAAAAAGGGCCTTGGCATGAAGGGGTTAATGTGTGATTTGCACATCAGATATCATGATTACTGCCTTGGAGTGAAATGTGACTTGAGTATAATCTCTAAAATATGGAGGGTTCCTTATTTTCTAATTGTTTCTTATAGTTCCTTTTTTTCTTCATAGGGAAGACTTGAGGCGGTGGTTTATACAACAGGAAATGGACTTGTTCAGATACCGTTTTACCCTTTTGCCCAAAGAAAAGGTCCAGGAATTTCTAAAATTCAATGATTTGGAATATGTTCCTGTAAGTATTGAAATATTGGAGTATACGCTTGCATGTTTACACACGGACTTGTTTTTATTTCAAAAGTTGCCCCACTTTTGATAAGTGAAATTGTAATGGCCCTGGCAGGTGACAGCCAGAGGTTTTCACATGAAAACACTTTGAAGTGAATAAAAATCAATAGTCTGAACTATCCAGCAATCCTTGACATCTGCTGGCACCTCCAGACAGTTTTATTGAGCTTTTGCTAAAGCTCAGATTTAGATCTTACTCTATGAAATTCAAATCAATACTGCACTATTCTGGGCACTGTGGATTATTTTTATATAGTGTACTTTTTCTCACCTTTCAGAAAACTCCTGGAGAGCCGCTCGCTATTGTATATAGGTAATTCAGCTGTTGTAATAAAACTTTTAATGAAAGTATCGTAAAAAATATGCAGTAATCCTTATAATATGGTTTAGATTTCGTACACATGAGACTTTATTCAATAACATTGCTGCAACATCTGGATCCTGGACATTTAACCCCTTAACGTTGAAGCCACTTTTCACCTTCCTGACACGGCCCATTTTTTCAAATCTGCCCTGTGTCATTATAAATGGTTATAACTTTGGAACGCTTTAACATATCCAAGTGATTTTGAAATTGTTTTCTCGTGACACATTGTACTTCATGTTAGTTAAAAAATTTTGGTGGTATGTTTTGCATTTATTTATGAAAAAATCAGATATTTGGTGAAAATTTGGAAAAATTCGCAATTTTCGAAATTCAAAATGTTCTACTTTTTCTACACATGAGTCATAACAGCAAAAAACGTAATAACTAACATTCACCGAATGTCTAATTTATGTGGACATGGTTTTTTATACATACTGTCATTTTTTGTAAGATGTTATGGGGATTTGAACGTCAGGTGTAATTTTTCAAATTTTCATTAAAAAAAAAAAAAAGCAGCATCCTGCTATTGAGGGACCTGCTCAGGTTTCAAGTCAGTTTGAGAGGCCTAAATAAAAGTAAAACCCCATAAATTATAGAAACTACACCCCATAACAAACGTAAAACAACTTTTATGAAGTTTGTTAACCCTTTAATTGTTTTACAGGGGTTAAAGCAAAATCGGATGCATTTTCTAAATTAATTTTTTTTTTGGCTAAATGAATGGGTTTTCAATAAAATGTACAAATTCTCAGTGGATAAAATACCAAAACGCTCCACAAAATTTGATACCCAATCTCTCACGTGTATAACAATGCCCCTTATGTGGTGGTTAACTTGATGTATGGGCACACGCCAGGGCATCGAGGGGGGAGCTGCGCCATTCAGAGCAGATTATTCATTGTCATTTATAATGGCTATACAATCTTTATTGTTTTGGCAATTTGGACATAGAAGGGCTTATTTTTTGCTACATGAGATGCACTTTACAAATATTTCATTTTAGTTGGTCTGTAGCTTTTTGTTGTGATTTTATTAACTCATTAATGTATCGAGGAAAAGAAAATTGTCAATTTTGGGTTTCTTTTTTTGGATCTTTTTGGGGTTGTACACGACACTAAAAATACTATAATATCTTTATTCTATAGATCACTACGATTACGGTGATACCTCATTCATTTAGTTTTTTTTTATATATATTTTTACAATTTTGCTGGAAAAAAACAAATATATATAGAAAATCTCATTTGTTTTTGCATCGCCATCTTTTCGGAGATATAACTTTACTATTTTTGGTTAACAGAGCTGGTTTATGGCTTATCTTTTAAGTGTTGAGTTGTCCTTTTCAGTGGTACCATTTTGGTGCACATAACTTTTTTTTATCACTTTTTGGAACATTTTTGTTAAGGGATTTTATGAAAAATTTACATTTTTGGTGAGTTTTTTGGGTTTTGATTTTACGGCGTTCACTGTACGGGTCCAATTTCTGACTTATTGTACAGATTGTTATGGAGATACCAAATATGTGTGTTTTTTTTTGTGATTTTCAGTTTTTTTTTACTTAATTAGATGTGTATATGGAATGTTTGTGTTTAGGGGACTTTAACTTTATTGGCCAACATTCGTTGAATAATCATAGTTTATTTAGTGCCATTGTACTCCACAGAGTATTAAAGGCGGTCCCTGCCTTAATGACACCTGACTTGCAGACGACCCCTAGTTACAGACTGACTTCTCTGCCCACTGTGACCTCTGGTGAAGCTCTCTGGATACTTTACAGATGGCAATGATCAGCTGTAAGGTGTCTGTAATGAAATTTTATTGTTAGTCCTTGTTCCTATGACGGCACAAAATGTATACAAATCCACTTGTCACTGTGACAAAAAAAAATTAAAGTTACGCCTTACATACAAATTCAACTTGAGAACAAACCTAAAGAATCTCGTACATAATCCAGGGCCTTCCTGTGGTCCTGTCTGGGATAGGTTCCAGTAGTCAGACCCCCGAAATGGAACTTTGTTTGTAAAAGATAAAACTGTGAAGACAATACTGTTCCTACTTGGTTACTGTGATCTTTGCTTCTTCCTGTTTGTTACCAGTAGGGGGAGCTCTTGCACTATTGGCTAGCCATTACAGCACATTATATTTATAAGAGGAGTCTGGAGGGAGAGTGTAACTAATAGCTAATAGCCTTTGTCATTTGCTTCACCTTACAAGAAAAGAAAAAGGAAAAAAGATCTTTGAGTGGGGTTTTATGTCTGCTCATATTGTTCTTATGAATAGATGGCTCCTCCAGTACTTTGTGAGACTTTTGTTTCACCTGTCTTGGTACTGCAGAATACAATAGTTACAGAGGCCTGAATGTATGATTCTTATAATCTATCTATATAGTGTAAAACTATGCAAAAAGAAGGAATGAGCTGTATTTTCCATCAAAAGAGGCATGAATATCTGATTCTTATAAATCTATCCGTATAGTGTAAAACTAAGCAGAAAGATGGAATGAGCTATATTTTCCATCAAAAGGTACAGCAGTATTTCAGTAAGAAGTATGATTACTATACTGTGCATGCTGTACATATGACTGCGTATATCATCCTCTCTGATGGCCTCCACTGACTAACAGTGGACCTGCCTTTTATGTTCCTGGTTTATACCGAAGATATATACTAAAATGTTATTTCTCAACAGACCAATACTTTAACCTCTTCAAGACCAAGTTTTTATTTTCTTTTTTGCATTTATGTTTTTCACTCTGCTCCTTCCACAAGCCTTAACTTTTTGATTTTTTTTTTTCCATTTAAAAAAAAAGCTATACATGGGTTTGTTATGCAAGACAACTGTACTTTCTAGTGGTACTGTTGAATATTCTGTGCCACATACGGCGAAGCTGGAAAAAAAATTCCAAATGTGGTTGAAATGGCAAAAAACACAGTTGCCATAGTCTGATGAGCTTTATTTTTACAGCTTTCAATTTGTGTTCAAAACACTTCTCTGTTATTCTATGGATCAATATGATCACAGAGATTGCAAATTAATAAAGTTCCCTGCGGCCTGTGACGTACTACGTCAAATTTTGGGAAGGGGTTAATATAATATCTGGATTGTGTGTAGATGCTTCACAGAAACAGAGATATCCACTCTTAAAGTTATAATAAGTTTTATAGACCGTTTTCTATTTTCGAGTGTTTTGATTGTAACTTTAAGAGGGGATATCTCCGGTTCTGTAAAGCATCCATACCCAATACATATCATATTAAGGCTACATTCACACCGCTATTGCCCGCTGTGCGGTAGCACGGCAGGCACATGGCAGCGCCGGGAAGAGGAGCACACCTCTCCATAGAGGAACATGGCATACGGCGCTGTATGCCTAGAAAATATTGGACATGTCCTATCTTTTCACGGCTATGGAACGGCACCATACCGCTCTCTACGGCGCTGCTGGCCTACGAGGGACGTATATATGTCACCGTATATATGCGTTCCCCAACGGTCTTGTGAATGAAGCTAAATGGAGAGATTCTCCTGTTTAATATGATGCAAGAATTGTGTTTCTAGGTGTTGGAAATGTGCCCCCCTCCAGCTGAAGGTTGAATGGAGAAGGAGCTGCAGGATAGCCTTGGCTTACAGTTTGCAGAATTGCAGAAAATTTTCAATGAAAAGTGATCAAAAGGTCGTACAGTCCTTAATATGATAGCATTGAAAAACGTCATCAAAAGTTGCACAAAATTACACCACCCACTGCTCCGTACACCGAAGTATGAAAAAGTAATTGGCACCAGAAGATGGCAAAATTAAAAAAAAAAAAAATTTATACAGTAGGTTTTAATTGTTGTAAATGTATGTTAACATTATAAAACCTATGCAAATTTGGTATCCCCGTGATCGAACTGACCCTGACAATAAATTAGACATGTCATATCGTGCGCACAGTGAATGCCATAAAATCCAAGCCCACAAGAAAAAGGCACAAATGTGGGTTTTCACCATTTTTCACAGCATTTTTAATTTTTTTCCAGCTTCCTTGTACACGGCATGGTATATTGAATAGCCACACTATGAACTGCAATTTGTGACGCAGAAAACAAGCCATCACAGAGCTCTTTACGTGTAAAAATAAAAAAGTTATAGATTTTTGAGGGTGGGGAGTGAAAAATAGAAATGAATAAAAAAACAAAGAAGGGCTAGGTTGTTATGGAGTTAAAGGTGGGAGGCATATGAGCCTAGCCCCATTTAATAATGCCAAGAAGTTGTGTTTAACTTTAAGTTTATAGTATAGGCCCGAACGCAGATGTGAACTGGGCCTTAGCTGCATCTGATATGCTAAGTAACTCCTCTGGTTGCAAAATAATAATGCACCGTAACTCCCACATGGCTCCTATTCTCTGGCCAGACTGCATCACGCCTACACAGCTTCATAGCCCCCAACCCCCTATCACTTTTTAAACTAGTGTGAGTCTAGACGGAAGCACCAAGCTGTCAAATACATAAAGGACAGGTAGCAAGATAAGGTTGCCTAGGCCAATTTTTTAGTTGTCTTGATGACCAGGACTGACTCGGCCATGTGTATTATGAATGTTTGCAAGAGGGCTGGAGTATTTGCTTCAGTTCTCAGACTCCTGCCCGGCTTCTGAAGTTAATGTGTGGTGTGATGATTTTTAAACCTTGTACGTAAAGTGGAGCTGTATCTGTTAGACACATTTTGATGTAAAAAGTGTTCATTAAAAGAGGCTTATCCCCATGTGGATGTGATGTCAGACCTGGATTCCTGCTCTGCATTCCCTGCTATATGCAAATGTGTGTGATTCCTCCTTAAGGTCTCTTTTAGGTTTTGCAATTAAACATTTTATTTGTATAAGATTGAAATATATAGTTATATATTTTAAGATATATTGTAATGAATGTTGTGAATTTCTTGCAGATAACTGAAGAAGAGAAGAAGATGCATGAGGAAGACTTGATGAATTCTACATATGGCCTGAGCAAAACTAAACTGGAAGAGACAGAATTTTATAAAGTAGGTTACTTATTACTTTCATTAAAGGGCATCTACCACCAGGATGAAGGACAATATGCCGATTTGCCTAAGGGGCTCAGGAAACCATAGGTATTAATGAGGCATTTGCATACAGTCTTTCATCCTGGTGGTAGATGTCCTTTAAGTTTATTCTTCTAGATGAAGTATTTTTTCATTAGTTATTTGCTGATAGAAATATATCAATTTACATTATATTATCTTTAAGTAAAATATTTAGTAAGATATATAGGCTTGACAAGACCATTATGTTAAATAAAACATACTTATGACAAGAGTGGCATGCTGGGTTTTTGGAGGTGAGCGATCGATTTAGGGGGTTTTCCGATTGTTACATTAAGGCTACGTGCACACGACCATATTGTGGGCAGATCACGGCCCCCTCAGAGGTCAAAGACCCCCCCTCTTCTACACTCTGTTGTGTGCTACACCCGGGTTTGTGTATTGTTCTGAAAGAATGTCTTGTAGTTCAGTTGTTTTCCCTCAATTGGCATTGGCCTAATCATTCTTGGGGGAATTTCTTGAATTAATTTCACCCTTCTGCTCCAAATTTGCCAGTAATTCCTTTGTAGCATCTGGCCATATATGCCATAAATGTGTGATAGATGCAGCCACCACACTGGCTGAGAATGATAAAGCTTCTCATGCTTTCATGTTTGGGGGCTTGTGAGGTTCCCCTTTTTTACACAACCTCAGGTATTCTAATACTTTACATAGGCTGCTGAGTGAGCTCAAAGAAATCACACCAAAACTGGAGTCTTGTATAAAGATCTTCCTCAGCAGGAACAGACCAAAAGAGGAAGTAGTTCTGGTCTTTATTGTCTACACATAACATTACAGGTGGTCCCCTACTTAAGAACACCCAACTTACATACGACCCATAGTTGCAAACCCATCTCTGAATTTTGGTAATTTACTGTACTTTAATAAACTGCAATAAACAGCTATACCATTTATCAAATGTGTCTGCAATGAAGCTTTATTGTTAATCCTGGTTCTTATGACAATCCAACATTTTTAAAATCCAATTGTCACAGAGACCAAAAAAAAAATTGTCAGAGGTTACAATTATAAAATATGCAGTTCCGACTTGCATACGAATTCAACTTAAGAACAAACCTACAGAACCTATCCTGTACATAACCCGGGGACTGCATGTATATACAAACTACTTTGGGGAGGGGGGCTTCACAGGGACTACATAGATGATTGGTTGTCTGCTTGTCACGTAATTATCGCAAAGGCATGTAGCACTACAACATCATTTCCCCGTAGTCTATATATGGCTGTAATAGTTCTGATCATGCTCAGTGGATCTGTGATGTTGGTAGCAGAACTCTCTGTAATTTCCAGGAACTGGCTGGGCACAAGACATCCATCTATTTCATAAAGTGCTGCCAGTAAAAGCCACATACTGGGGGTTGATCCACAGGCAGGCAACATCTTAGTTCCACCATTTAGCAAGTGTGCAAAATAAAAGCATCTTTTATTAATCATACAGTAATTCTTCACATGACAATAGACAGGCTATTGTAGTTATTTCCAGGTATAACCTTGAAGAGAAAAATAGATACTGTAGTCACATGTGTCGCTGCATTATTTACACATATGTGGAACATCATTTGAAATGGCAAAAATGATACATTTTTCAGAAACAATATGACAAAAAATACATACCACCATACTTATGTAAAAAGAGAAAATCTTTGCCAAATTTATGGCATGTCTTCGAACTTCATTTGTACCACACGCTAAATTGGTATTACAGGTGTAAAACATTGGTGAAAACATAGCATTATGGACAATCAATTGCTGTATCATGCAACACTCGCAGTAGGAATATGTTCTCTGTCCCTTTAAATGATGCAAAAGCCTCAGGTCTTGATGAACATGATGTAAAATAGGTGCGACATTGATCATTATGCACAAGATCTTGCAATCCTCCTGATGTGGTTTTATTTTTGTGGTTTAATTTGTTCTTTATTTCATTTTAAGGTTCCCTTTCAAGCTGCCCTTGACTTGGTGCGCCCACGGAAAGTGTTCCTCTCTAAAGGGTTTGCTTTCATTCCACACGACCAAATTATTACCTTGATTTTGAATGACTTCAGGACCAGGCTGTCCAAAGCGCTTGCGGTAAGTTATATTAATAGTTCTCCCTGTATACTCTCTAAAAAAAAATTGAGGCTGGATTCAGAAGAACACCTTATGTCTGTGGAAACAGACCTGTATTTTGGTCCAATCCCATATAGAAAAAAGTACAACTAGTGATTATTTGTTTAGATTAAGGTATATATTTATTTACAAAGGACACGTAAATGAAATTCTGACAGTAAAGAATTTCATTTACGTGTCCTTTGTAAATAAATATATACCTTAATCTAAACAAATAATCACTAGATGTACTTTTTTCTTTATTCACTTGAGTGATTTACCAGGGATTTCTAAGTAGCCTTTTTGAGCTCTCCCACCCACAATTTCCCAATCCCATATAGACTGAACACATTGCACATAATGGGAGTCATTACGCCATACAGAAATATGATGCAAGGGTTCCCTCTCTACCAGTCACGCAGTGCTGGTAATGTAAGAACTATTACAGTGTCAGTGCTGCAGTTTGGCCAACAGATATATTTCTGTATGATGGAAGTACTTCCTTCCTGTGCAATGTGTTCAGTATGTGGGTTGGTCCAACATATGTGGGTCCTTTAGCACAGAATTGTGCAGCATGCCTAAAACCCTTCTATCGAGTTGTGTTAAAGGGATTTCTAGAAGGTTGAGCACATGTGCACAGGTTCTGCACTCTGCTATAAGGCGCTCATAAGGCTAGTGGATTAATAAACTTATTGGTACAACTCCTTTATCATGGCTGTTACCTATAGTTCATACTATAGTAGCGAGTACAGCCTGGCATACAGAATTGTGTTAAATTCTTTGCATCCACTTTATATTTCAGAATAATAACCTATATGTTGGGCAATGCGTGCAAAGTGTAAAACTATGATGGGTGCTTTGTCCATTTTGCTTTACTCCATGTGAATATAACTAAACTGCTTCAATGTTTATTGCTTAGCTTACTTATCTTATTGCGTATTCTAAAAAGATATGTAGCCAGCTGATGAATAAGAATAGATATCTAGTAAACTAGGAAACAGAAATGTTTCAGTATCTACTGTAGGAGATGAGCCTTTTACTAGCAGGAGTGAACTGCTATTAGAATATGCTTGGATCTCATTACTTGTGTGAAGCTTCTTTGCTCTATTATCAGGCGACCAAAGTCGTAATATAAGGATTAGCAACTCGCAGTTTCCTGATACAGAGGATTAGGTTAATTTAGCAGCACATGTTACATGCTTCAGAAACTGCATAGTACGGTTTATAGAGTAGGACAATTTTCAGATTTATCAATGCTCAGCTTTAAAGGTGTTTGCTTTAGATTTAACCCATTCTAGTGCAGGCCACTTTATTGCCGTATTTAGGAGATGCAATTTTTAGTTTTATTTTAGTGTCAATGAATGAAGGCTTACATTTTTTTATACAATTTTAACTACATTTATCCCAGGATGGGAAAACTTGTAATGACTTACTGGGGCACAGGTATCCTAGTTTTGCAGCTGCCACTATTTCAAGTAGTGGCCTGAAGTTGGCCTATTTGCTCATTGCAATGTATCTTAAGTTTTTTCCCTTTGTGATACATGTGATGTGCTTCCTGTGTAGTCTCACTTTTTCGACTCTTTGTTTTGGTTTGGGACTTTTTAGTCTGCGTTCAAACGTTCCGTTCTTCATATGCAGTTTTTGATGTCCAAATCACGAGTGGAGTTTAAAAAAAAAAAAGGAGCAGCTTCTCTCAAGGGTGTTGGCACATGTGGTGTTTTAAACCCATTTTTAGGCCGTTTTTAAGCAGCCCATTAAAAAATGCACGGTTTTTTAAAAACGCATCCGTTTTTTGAACGTTTTTGTCAGTTTTTTAATTATCTCAAGATAATTGGGAAAAACAGTCAAAAATGCATGCATTTTTTAACGGACCAAAAACGGGTTAGACTACACGTGTTAGACTACCCTTAGGGTTGGAAGGATTTGAGGAATCTGATTTGCAGACAGACGGAATAATCATTTAATTGTGGATTTTTTTTTTATATTTGTGGTGTCTAAAAAAGGGTATTGTCAAGTGTGCCAAGACATGTTTAATTTCATCAAGAGGATATATACCTTAATTTGATATTAATATTGGTGCCTGGGGCACTCGCTCTTGTAACTGGTGGGGATCCCAGTATTAAGGATCCCCACAGGTGAGCAAGTTGCCTTCTGTGATATGGATAGGTAATAAAGGTTAATTTTGGGACACCCACTTTTTAATTTTATGGGGGTTTTTATTTGTGTCCAAAACCTGAACCATGATCCTGAATAAATATTTATTACAAGGCTTGATGAACATGTGCACCTAGGGAGGAACCCTGTGCTGCAGATCTTCAGCAGAAAATTGATATACCCTTTATTTGCAAACTGTATTTTTTTTCCTTGCGCAGAATCAGTCCATCATGTTAATAACTTTTAAATCTCATTAAAGAAGATCAGATGCACATAAATCAATTTTCCCCAGAAAATTAGCTGCATTTCTGCTTTACATCCAGGGCATCCTTGTATTTCATGCAAGCAAATATTATATTTATGAATACTACAAGAATACGGATGTATGGATTTAAAGATCGAGATAAAGAAATTTAGATATTTAATCACCTCGAGGGCATGTTCGACAAACATTATAAACAAGATGTAATGAGTGCTCCTGCGACCCATTGGCGCTGGCCAGCCCTTTTTACCTGTCTCTACATGTTAGTCCATGCTATCCACATTATGACTTAGAGATTTGATTCCAGTGAGTCTGGCCCATTTGTGAAAATCGGCCTTCTCGGAAGCCTTTGAAGCTTGACCCTCAAGAAGATCCCCTCAGCTAGTTTTAAACCAGATAATAATGGGGGTTGTCCTGTGTGTGTGATGGGGTATTACTGCTCTGAGGTATCCATGGCCCATGTTATCCTACCTTGACCCCTCCCCAATATTCTCCACCGCATGTTTTTCCAATGTGAAGTTGATCATATAGCATATTCCAGAAGACCAGGATTGTCTCAGAAATTGATATCAGATTTCTCAATGTCTCTTGTGATTCAAATGCCATCAACACAGAAAGTTGCAACAAGACTGGGGAACTTTCCCTGTGATCTACAGCTTATTGAAGTATTGTTCATGGTGCCAAATATTCTGCATCCAATAATTCTGCAAGTCCTTGTGAGAACCATAAAGATATTAAAAAACAATTTTCCTGATTTTTATGGTGTTTTAGGTGAAAAGTGGTGTGACGACCAGTTCCTGGTAAGCTCTTGTGTGTTTATGTATGCTGACAGAATACACACAGTGTGCAAAACACTGCAGAGGATTTGTAAGTGTTGCTACTGAAATAATGTTGTGTATTTCCAGCTTGAATAGTCTGAATCTTGGGCCTACAGCGCATTTCTTATAGTACGGCTCCTCTCCTCTTGACACTTGGCTGCACTTACACACAACAGATTTCATTCACATTACCCACTAGTGGTGAGAAAACCTCAGCAGATTCTTGTTGCTAGGAGACTGGGGAAATGGCTTCTTTTTGTACTTGTAAATTCAGTTCTTCGACACTTCTTCTTTTATAGCAAATTTATTTAATCTCTGCAATGAAAATACATAGTCTGTTCAGAGTGTAATGTAGCAAGGGGTGTGTAAATGTGACACAACTGACTAATCAGTGCAATAATAGTTGATGGAGAACATCTTGCTTCAGATACAACATAAAACCCTTGACACAAAGCAAAATATTTTCTTTCGCTGGGTCACACAAAAAAAGGATTAGGTTCTCGTGTTTGCGGGCCTCAAAGTATATAGTTGTGTGCGTGGGCCTTATTCTGTAAGTTGATACAAATGATATATGTAAAAGAGTAAAAATAGTATACCGTATTTTTTGGACTATTTGTTATTGATTTTAACAAACACATGTTTGGGAGTTGCTGGAGGCCCAAGTATTAGATAGAGTTGTCTTTTATCCACCCAATCTCCTGCATGGCACAATACTCCCCCTCAACCCTTAAACGGCTGCTGGTTCTCTTTCACTCACCTCAGTGAAACAAAGCCCTGTCAAGCATGGTAGTCTGCTAGCAACTCTTGTTAGATATCATTCCAGTCCATAACAGGATTATATCGGGCCTGTGGTCAACCCAGGCAGCGCATATATAACAGAGACAAGGATGGGGGCATTTGTGTATCGAGATAAAACAACAACCTAGGTTAAAATGATTTAATTCCTTATGGGCACACTAGACAACACAATACACAGAGTATTGTACAAGTGAATGTGTACAGTAGACAGAATACAAGTGAAGAACAAGTTTTAGCAATCACATGAAAGTTAATAAGCATGTGCTGCATCAATGGGAAGGGATAGCCAGCACTCTCATTCTTCCTTTTTTTTGATGTTGTGATAACTCCCCCTAAAAGAACCAAAGCTTAGAGGGCTGATTTGCTTTTATGGGTTGGGTAGACATACCCTTCCGCCTCTAGGTGGGTGCAGTAATAAGCTGATGAACTTCAGATGAATTTTAACTTCTCAAATGGGGGAGGTCAAAGCACTGTCTTTTGAGCCATCAGTCCCATCCAGATCTCCAGTATCTTCTGAGGCAAACGTGACCCAATTAATTTGCTTCCATTGATAGATCAGCGTACCTCGAGAATAGATTGGGACCCAGGTGTGCGTTTGCTCCGCTATCCAGATCTCAGAAATGTATCTGGAAACTGGCTGGGGTGCACCATAATTCCACAACTGGAATTGCTGTCCTTGCTTTATACCTTTATCTCTTTAATCTCATTCAATCCATCTGCCGACTGGGTTAATGTATTGGTGGTTAGACCCGGGGAAGGAATCGCTGTCATACATATTCCTTCACTACTGAGGATTGCAGGATATCTCTCTTTGCCTCCTCCTCCTCTGCTTCCTCTTCTCCTGCCTCAGCATCGACCAACATATTAGTTTCAGCACAGCCATGGGGAAACGCAGTGGCCATGTTGAAACTCCTCTATCTGGGCTAAAGACCACACCACCAGGGAAAAATGCCCTCCCTACTTCCTAGAGCAGTGATGGCGAACCTTTTAGAGACAGAGTGCCCAAACTGCAACCCAAAACCTAATTACGTATCGTAAAGTGCCAGTACGGCAATTTAACCAGAAAACTGACGGTTTAGAATCAATTTATACAGGACTGTCTGAGCTCGGATTCCAGCAGTCCTATGCACACTGAAACGCCACTTTTACACCATTTTACGTCACATAAAAGAGTAATAAAAAGTTATCAAAAGGTTACGCAGTCCTCAAAATGGTAGCAATGAAAACAACGGCTCATTAAGCAAAAAAATCACACCTCCCCAGCTCTGTGCACTAAAGTTATTAGCGTCACAAGATGGCGAAACTATTTTCTTTTTCGTACACTGTTTAAATTATTGAAAAAGTATTAAAACACAATAAAACCTACAAATCTGGTATCGCTGTAATTTTACAGAACCAAAGAATAAATGATTTGGAGCGCACAGCGAAAGTATTAAAATCCAGCTTCCACGACATGGAATAATAGATGAGAAGTAAAATATGTTACGCAAAAAATAAGCCCTCACACAGGTATATATAAATGCACATGTAAATATGTATTTCTATGTATGTATGTTTAATGTATGTACATATATTATATATGTTACTTGGTCTTTGGTTGTCCAAGGTGGCGGCCATGCTGGCGGGCAGAGGTTCAGGTGTCTGTTGTCCCCGGGGGAGGGGGGGTTGTCGGTAGGGTTGATGGGCAGAGGGTGGGCGGCCAGAGTTAGGGCTGGGGGGTTATGAGGCATTTGTTCCAGGGGAGGGGGTGATGGGGGGCAGTGACCAGAGTTGAGCGGGGGGGGGGGGGGGTAGTGAGAGCGGCCGGAGTTTGGGCGGGGGGAGTTTGGTGTTGCGATAGCGGGCAGAAGCGGGATGGGGTTCAGGCGCGCCGGGGGGGGGGGGCTTGTGGTAGCGGGCGCAGTGAGTTTTGGGCCGGTTGCTTAGGGGAGGGGTGGGCAGGAAATCGGCCTTCCTGCTGATCTATTATGCCCCGTGGATGCCCTGAATTTAAAAAAAATAAACTCACCTCAGACTCCGCGTTCCTCCGGCTGATCACTGCAGCGCACACGGAGTAAGGTGTCCAGCGCTGGCAGCGTAATGTCATCATTACGCTGCCAGCGCTGGGACGCTTACCATCCTATGCGCTGCAGTGATCAGTGTGACAGAGCAGGCAGTGTCAGCGCCCTGCTCTGTCATGGCTGTTAGCAGTATCGGAGTGCAGCTACTGCTAACAGCCATGACAGCCAGGTGTGGACAATGGTTGTCCGCACCTGGCAGTGGTTGGGAGGATGGGGTGCGTTCCAGCAGTGAGGGCTCTGCGTGCCTTCTCTGGCACGCGTGCCATAGGTTCACTACCGCTGTCCTAGATTAACTCCCTGGATTATCTGAAACTTTAAAAAAAAAAAAACAGATAAAGCTAAAAAAATTATTTATTTTTTCTAAAAACAAACTGGAAAAACTCTTTCAAATTCTTTTGAAAGGGGGGGCTATTTTATAATTACAAACTAATTTGTTCCCATGCCCTACCTTGCACCTTTGCTTAACTTGTTGGTGCCAAGCTTCCTGGCAAATTACACAGACATGCCAGAGCTTCTGCATAAAGTGTGAGCCCTCTGTGCGAACAGCCTGCGTTCACACCCTGCAGCTTCACGTCTATCTGCAAATGCAGAGGAACTTTGGCCTTCCCACGTACCGTCTAATATGTGATGTGCCAACCGGATGTAATTACACTTTACATCTGCTGGAAAGCGTATGTGAGCAGCAGCAGGGAACTTGTGAGTTCCAGCTGCAAAATGCCCGGGTGTGTCAAAGTGCTGACCAACAGTACTTCTCCACCAATGAGCAGGCCTCAATGAAGGACTTGTATGCCTCAAGCTGCAGTGCTTCCAATACGCTAGTGATATGGGCTGACGACGCCATTGTCAGCACTAGCATCCCCATCCCCACAGAGGATGTAAAGGTGACACAGAAGGCAGAATTTTTTAAATTTTTTTTTTTTTTTCCCCCAGAATTGCAAAAGGACACAGAAAAGGAAAACTATAATCTCATTGTATAAATACAATTCTTAAGTAATGGAAAGCCAAAAAAACATGCAAGTGTGTCTACAATAACTACAACAAGCTCTTCAGTTATAATTTTTTGGTAATCCTTTGTAAAGTGGCTAAAACTTCCACTTTCCATTCAAGTCTTCTACTCTTAATATACCATATTCCCACATAATTTGTTCTACCCTCCAAACTTCATTGACCCCAGAAATAACCTCGCTAACCGTAGGACACCTAGAAGTTCTCCAATTACTAAGGCCTGGATACTGAACAAATCATATTTCAAACCCATAGATATTATCCATACTCCTCCAATATACAGGTGGAATATATTTAACAACAGCTGTGTTGGCGTTCCATATTTCCCATAAAGGGAACCTGTCATTTGAAATTGGGGAGGAGCTGCTAGAGCAGCACAGACGGCAGCACAAAGCAGGATGCTTCTCCCATAGCTTTAACTTGTCAATTCTGCTGAGTGCCAATGCCCCTGTCCTCTGTCACACAATCTTTTATCGGGAGCTACAGCAGTGAAGGGACATGAAGGGGCTGCAGCTCCCCGCACTGACGCATCAGGCTATTTTCAAGGTGTAAAACTGCCTTGACATGCATAAAAGGCGCTTGTAGAGGCGTTAATGCGATCTATGGTCCTGAATGTCTTCAAATGACACTTTGATAAGAATCAGTTACACTTTAAATAAAAGATTTTTTTCATTTTTCTGTTTCAGCGTTGAGGTGTTGATATGCGTTGTTTGTATTATTCAATTTAAAGGGGTTGTTCACTTTCAGTAAATAATTTGATATTGATTGTGTAATGAAAAGTTATACAATTTTCTAATATACTTTCTGTATCAGTTCCTTTCGGTTTTCTAGATCTCTGCCTGCTGTGATCTGGCTGCAGTGACAGCTGTTTGGGATGTGTCACATCACATTTGTTAAACACCCACAATCTGGCATGTAAATCTAATATGTAAAATGTTTGGCTGCTGCTGTTAGGCGCATGGTCTGCTATGCAAGGCCTGCTTTGCTTTGACATAGATCAGCCACCTTGTCTGAGAAGTTTCTGTACAGTTTATCCTTAGAAACCCATGCTGCTTAACATGCAACTTGAAGTTATGTGGTACAAATCTGCATTTACAAGAAGTTGAAAACCTTGTATTATTATTTTATGCCGTAAATGAAATACCTGGATTCCTTGATGCCTAAAGGATTTAGTTTAGCAACTTAACCACTGTGCTTCTTAGATGCAGCCATGTGTTTCAGTGAATAAGACCTTACTTGCCTACCAGTTCCTTTGGTGTTCTGTGTACAGTTTACCTTTGGATCAATTGCTGGCCGTGCATGCACAACTTGTCTTCACAAAAGCAATGGTTACATGCAGTTTTTTAGTCATTTTTTTGAAAAGTGTGTTTTCCTCTTTCACAAAAAAACAAAACATACATTGTTCTTATGTTCCAGATGTAATATTTCTTCTGTTTTGTAGCCCTTTTTTCACATTTTTCTAAGCTGTATATTGATGAGCAGGGTCTTTACTGTTCCTATATTTGCTCTAGAGTTGTGCCTTTTTCTGCCCTTAATTCCCACATCTCTTGGTGTTCCCTCTCGAGTCACTCAACAGCTAATGCAATGAGCGTTGAAGGAAATCTACCATTTGATTTTATGCATTATGAACCAAACATACCAAGGGACTATATAATACAACCCACACACGGGACTATCACTTAATCACATATACAGGCATACATACACGCACGCATACAAACACACATATACTGTAGAATACTGTAGCTACACTAATGCAGTTATATATCTTGTTTAATCCCTGAACTGAGTGGTTTTGCTGAAAAAACAATTATAAAATTATGATAATGAGGCGCTGCCGACCCTGTGGCTGCCTTGGTGCTTCTCCTCTTAACGTAATTATGCACTGCTCCAAAGAACGCTGTATTCACTCTGTTGTCCCTGACAGGCAGAAGTAATCCATCACTGCACCATACCCCAGCTGCTGTGTATGAGTCATGCAGCTCATGTTGATTGGTCTGGACAGTTCAGAAAGCTCTGTGTAATGTGTTTTTGTAGGCTGCCTGCATGCAACCCAGCTTTCCCAAGTTCCTGAATTTTATAGTTTTTTGAGCAAAACCTCTAGTTTCAGGGCGTAAACAAGATGTTTCTGCATCCGTGTAGCTACAGCATTCTCAAGGTATGTTTGGCTAACTATGCATAAAAACAAATTGTAGATTTTCTTTAACAGGTTCACGGCGGCGGCGGGTCCTGGTGCATGGAGAGGGCTCACGGGCTTAGCCCTCTCCATAGCTGTTAAGTCTTTGCTGCATATTGTAGCAAAGGCTTACTGGTAACACCCGCAATCAATGCCAACACCGATCGCGGGTGCTTTCTTGCTGAACGCTGTTGGCGATGTCATCATGGAGCGGCGATCTGTTGCTATGGTAGCCTCGGGTGTTCCGAAGACCCGAGGCTGCTTTGTTTTAAGCCATTTGTTACAATGTGCTATCAGCACATTGTAATGAATGAGGAGTAAAATCCCTATATACTGCCATACTGTAGTATGGCAGTATATGGTAGGATCGATCAGACAACCTAGGGTTAAAGTACCCTAGGGAGTCTGAAAAATAGTAAAAATTAAAAAAAAACTGTTGAAAAAAAATTGTAATAAAAAATCCCAAAAATTCAAATCGCCCCCCTTTCCCTAGAACTGATATGAATCTAAATAAACAGTAAAAATCATAAACACATTAGGTATCGCCGAGTCCGAAAATGCCCGATCTATCAAAATATACTAATGGTTTTTCACTGCATTTAACCCTGTTACGGAAAATCGCGCCCAAAGTCAAAAATGGCACTTTTTTTGCCATTTAAAAAAAAAAATGTAAAAATTGTTTAAAAAGGGATGAAAAGTTCGTAAAGTCCTAAAAATAATATAATTGAAAACATCATCAAAAGTCTCAAAAATGACACCACCCACAGCTCTGTACACCAAAGAATGAAAAAGTTATTA
This sequence comes from Engystomops pustulosus, assembly GCF_040894005.1. Lineage (NCBI taxonomy): Eukaryota > Metazoa > Chordata > Amphibia > Anura > Leptodactylidae > Engystomops > Engystomops pustulosus. The sequence goes on along the minus strand of NC_092413.1, from coordinate 135,934,109 downwards.
GCACAAGAAGACGGCAAAATAAAAAAAAAAAAATTTGTACAGGAGGTTTTAATTTTTGTAAATGTATGAAAACATTATAAAACCTATACAAATTTGGTATCTGCGTAATCGTATTGACCCAAAATACAAAATATTGTCATTTGGGTCGTGAAGTGAAAGCTGTAAAATCCAAGCCCACAAGAAAATGGCGAAAATGCGTTTTTTCACCATTTTCACTGCATTTGGAATTTTTTCAGCAGAGGCAGGGGGAAAGTTTTACACCAGGTGTACATTTGGAAATAAGAAAACATAGGAGAAAACCAAGATCCATCTTCAAAAATAAAAATACGTCATTGGAACATTTATCATCTACTCCAAAAACATATGTTAATTTTCATCCTCTGAATATGATTCTTCAGATACCAAGACTGATATTTCTGAAACAGAAAAATCATCCACACAACTGGATATTAATGTGCAAAAAGTGTCAAATAATGGAAAAGGAGAGGCAAGAGGAAATCGAGAGAGTGCATATCCCCTGCGACGTGGGAACAAGAAAAAGTAAATCTACTGGATGACGGAGTCATCATTCTTGCCCCCTACTATCACCACTTAGGATCAACAGGAGATTCTATGAAAAGGTTTAACCCCTTCACGCTCCGTGACGGATATATCCGCCATGGAGCTGTGAAGGTTGTATGAAGAAGGCTCACGGGCTGAGCCTTCTCCATACAGACGGTCCCCTACTTAAGGACACCCGACTTACAGACAACCCATAGTTACAGACGGACCCCTCTGCCCATTGTGACCTCTGGTGAAGCTCTCTGGAAACTTTACTATTGTCCCAGGCTGCAATGATCAGCTGTAATGTGTCTGTAATGAAGATTTATTGATAATTCTTGATACAATTACAGCAAAAATTTTGAAACTCCAATTGTCACTGGGGCAAAAGAAAAAATTTTGTCTAGAACTTCAATTATAAAATATACAGTTTCGACTTACATACAAATTCAACTTAAGAACAAACCTCCGGACCCTATCTTGTATGTAACCCGGGGACTGCCTGTACAGAGATGGGCTTTGCTGCATATCGCTAACCTTTTCTTTGCCACCGGCAAAGTCGCCGGCGGCACTTTAAATTTGGCGGCGCATGGGCACCGCCATCTTACCTCCGGTCGCTGCTCCCCCGAACGTCATCTGGGGGCGGCGATCGGTTGCCATGGTAGCCTCGGGTCTTCGTTTGACCCGAGGATACATGGCTTCTGCATATCCATTACAATGAGCCTGTGGCTCATTGTAATGTATAGTGAGCAGAAATGCCATATACTGCGATACAGTAGTATTGCAGTATATGGCAGGAGCGATCAGACCATCTAGGGTTAATGTACCCTAGAGGGTCTAAGAAATAGTGGGAAAAAAAAGAAAAAAAAATGTAAAAAAATAATAAAATATTAAAAGTTCAAATCACCCCCCTTTCCCAAGAACTGATATAAAATATAATAAATAGTAAAAATCACAGACACATTAGGTATCGCCGCGTCCCAAAATGCCCGATCAATCAAAATATAAAAACAGTTATTGACGGCGGTGACCTCCGGAACGGCAAGTGGCGCCCAAATGTGCAAACCGCGACTTTTACACCTTTTTAGATGACATAAAAAATTTAATAAAAAATGATCAAAATGTTGCACAGTCCTCAAAACGGTAGCAATGCAAACGTCGGCTCATTTCGAAAAAAATGACACCTCACACAGCTCCATGCGCCAAAGTATGAAAAAGTTATTCGCGTCAGAAGATGGCAAAAAAAAATGTTCTTTTTTGTACACATTCGTTTAATTTTTGAAAATGTATTAAAACGCAATAAAACCTGTATAAATTTGGTATCACCGCGATCGCACCGAACCAAAGAATAAAGTAGAGGTGTTATTTGGAGCGCAGAGTGAAAGTCGTAAAAACTGAGCCCACAAGAACATGCAGTTTTTTTCAATTTTTCCACATTTGGAATTTTTTTGCGGCTTCCCACTACATGGCATGGAATAATAAATAACATCATGGGAAAGTAAAATTTGTTACGCACAAAATAAGCCCTCACACAGGTCTGTACACGGAAAAATGAAAAAGTTATGGATTTTTGAAGATGGAGAGCGAGAAATTAGCGAAAATACCCTGCGTCCTTAAGGGGTTAAACTACTCAAGTATAAGCAGAGGTACCTAATTTTAACAAAAAAAAGGGAAAACGTATTGACTTGAGTATAAACCAATGGGGGAAAATATATTGGTCACAGCCTCCAGTCAGTATAAAGCCAACAAAATCCCCCAGTATATGGCCTGTCAACCCCCCCCCCCCAGTATATAGCCTGTCAGCCCCCCCCCCCCCCAATATTTAGCCTGTCAGCTCCTGCCCCCCCTCCCCAGGATATAGACTGTCAGCTCCTGCCCCCCCCCCAGGATATAGCCTGCTGTCAGCTCATGCCCCCCCCCAGTATATAGCCTGTCAGTTCCTGCCCTCCCCCCCCCGTATATAGCCTGCCAGCCCCTCTAGTAAATAGCTAGCCACTACCAGCTCCTGTAGTATATAGCCTTACAGCATTTTTTTTTATCCTACCAGCTCCTGTAGTATATAGCCTGCCCAGCCCCCCGTAGTATATAGCCTGACCATCCCCCTCCCCCAGAGTATACAGTTAAATTGAACCTGTACTCCCCTTTCCAAACCCCCCCTCTCCTCGCTTGCCGACTTAATTGTTTGTAAGCCGCCGGCATTGCAAGGGGAGCTGAAGGACCGGTAGAGGGACCGGTGCATCGAAAGCAAGAAGAGTACTTGAGGGGGGGGCATTTGAAAGGTGAGTACAGTGTTCGTTTTTTTTTTTTTTTACTAATTTTTGTGCTGAAAAACTGCTTTTACTCGAGTATATACACTATGTTCCTGGTAAACCATTTAATATCCTTAACACTTTAATGGACGATAATAAATAAATACGTCTTACAGTGAAAAAACATATTTTTTTGGTATTGGTGATATGCATACATATACACATTCTGCCATTAATTATGAATTTGCTGGTCTGAATTGTGTTGAACAGAATTGTTTTGCATGATATGTCTAGGGAAACGGAAAACTGATATCAGTCGAAATCGTACACCTAACACCTCTTTTTATCCCAAAAAAATCAAGGTTAGGTTAGAGCCTATGGATCATTCTCAATCTATTGTTGAGAGGGAATTATCTGACTTGCATCAGAGATTCCACCACACCTCCTTTTCACCATAACCTCACTAAGAAACAGGATTCTGACAATCTAACCAATTCTATCACCCACTCTTTGAGATGCTTAGTGGAAGAAGGCAGAAGTCAAGGGATCCTAGATGATAAAACCGCTAAATATTTAGTTCCTGAAAACCTGGTTATACCAAAGACATTTTTCCTCCTCCTATTTACTCTGTTATTTCGGAGATTAATTCCCTCAATGTAAGATTGAGCATATGGGTTGATGGGTTACTTCAGCCCCTGATTCTAAGCACTACTGAGGTGCTAAAATCCTTTTTCACATGTGATGTGGTTAATTTGTATTCAGCAATTCCTCATAATCTTTGACAGCAGTAGAACATAATCTATTCAAATACAGTACAAATAATAGAGATATGCAATATTTCATCATTACAGCTATTGATTTTTTTATTGCAAACTTACTTTTTTAATGTTTAATAAGATTTTTTTTCTGCAGATCTGTGGTGCCCCAACGAGTCAAAATTTTCTCCCTCGTTAGCCATTCTTTTTGTAGACTAGTGCGAGAAATATTCCTTTTTTCCTCCACATCATTTGGTACAGAAGGTATGTGGATGATATGCGGCTGGTGTGGAATGGCAGTGAGTCATCCACAGACATTTTCGTTTAATCTCATTGTCGTTAATGTATTCAATCTAAAATTTACGGCTGAAACCCCTAGGAAATTGTTCATTTTTTGGATTAAGAACTTACTGTTCTGGAATGTCAGGAATGCCTCAGTTTAGGTTCATATGTATCGCAAGCCATTATCGGGCAATGCAATTTAATCAGCAGCTAGCTTTCACCCTTCTCACACAATTAGATCTATCCCATATGGGGAATTCTTAAGAGCTAAAAAATATATTCCAATGAAAGATTTTATCGGGAAGTATGTAAATAAACCAGATAGTATAGCAGTATATGGGGACTTTACACATCATCTATTAGAATGTGCAAATCGCACATTGTAATAAATGAGTTAATATCGGCTGTCGACCCAAGGCTGTCGTAACTGATCACTGCCCCCGATGACTGCGCCCACGTGCTTTAGGCATTTACAGCCTTGAGACCCGCGACTGGTGCCAGCCTGTGAGCCCTCTCCATGCACCCGTAGCCGGCGTATGATGAACAGATACGTCAGACGTCGTTAAGGGGTTAAATTACAGAAATGATTTGGCTTATGTAACATTGTGATACATGTCCTTCTTCAAAGGGTTTAACCTGTTATTTTGTTAAATACTGTGCTAGGATTTATCCACACAATGGGGCAGATTTATAAAAAAAAATGTCGTAAGGTTAGACTAGAGCAGAGTTAGACTAGACAGTCTTATTCTGCACCAGATTTATAAAAGTGTCTAATACTGGGTGATAAATCTGTCCTAGTATAATGCTGTCTAGTCGTACTTTGCGCTTCCTATTAGTTGGTTTACTCTACACTAAAAAGTTAGGGCAATTCTGCTGGGTTAGCAGTATTTCTGGCGCAAAGACACTTTTAATGCCCTTTGACGCGCTAGTCGTAGGAGAGCCAGAAAACTGTCTAAAACCCTTTATAAATGTGGTGCAGACAGTATTGTAATGCAAACTACAACAGAATTCTGTTGTGGACAGATTAATAAATCTTCCCCAATGTGTCCAGCAATGGGTTTAGCTGGATTCACGTTGGAACACCACAGTAGTCACACCACTTGTCCCACTATGTGCTCAATTTGCATTTTACCAACAGATTATTTTGAAGTGTTTGCTTTACTAGCACACTGTTTGGGAAGTATTCACACGTGTCTAAAAATATATTTAAAGGGGTTGTGTCACCATAGCAAATGGCTGTAATTGGGTTCAATGCATTGTGACAAGTACTTTCACCATTTACACTTATTACAAAATATGCAGGCTTACTGAGATAACTCCCTTTGTCCTGGTTGCTGGCGCCCTCTAGTGGTAGCTGTGTCCCGTCCTGAGCAACAGCTGATCTGGCCGAGTCTGCGCACAAGCATTCCACCAGCTGCTCTACAGATCACTCCACACTGAGAGATCACCTGACACACTGCAGTCAATAGGAAGTGAGACATGGTGGCAGAGAGCTCAGCCGTCTACACCAGTGAATGAGGTGATTTCCACTGCTCCACAGTTGCTTCCAGCAGCAGATACAAGGTAACTGCAGACATACATGACTATCTGCTGCACAGAGGAGTCTTCCCCTAACATGAGTTATAGCAATATGGCAGCCCTTTCCTCCCTCCACCATCAGTCAGGTCACACAGGAGGCTGCAGAGATAACACAAGTAACAGGCTGAGCTCTGATCTCTCCTGATGTAGTCCTCCTCCTGTACTCTCCTCCATTCACTGTCCCTCCATGTTACCCTGCTCTCCTGCAGTCCTCCTCCTGTACTCTCCACCATGCACTGTCCCTCCATGTTACACTGCAGTCATGCAAAGGGGCCCCTGTGCCTGACTAGCAGGGAAGTAGCTAAAGATCAGTAACATGTGAGAAGCTGTCACCTATTTATCTATGTATGTTAGCCTGACCGACCATGATGCTGTGAGAATGCATAGTACATGTGTACTATGTGCAGTGTCCTGTGTAGTGTGCAGGGGGCGCCAGATTCAGGATTTCTGGTGCATGTTCTTCATGAATCTGGTGCCCCCTGCACTACTTTGAAAGACTGCACCAACTTTTTTGGTGCACTTTTAACATGGGGCGTGTGACACATTTCTATTGGATCAGTAAATGCAGGGACTATTTGAGCACAGCAGGTGGAAGGAGACTCTGTAATATAATTTATGCATTCAGGTTCCAGGTTTAAGCAGGCCCCTGGGTGACAGAGCTTCAGTTGGCCCATTTCAGTGAACTCCGGTCCCAGCAGTGATACACAAGGACAGAAGTTCCCCTCTCACAGGGGAACTTCTAGCAAATTTTGTCCCCTTCTGCACAAGTCTATTATATTTAAATGACCTGATGCCTCATGCTTAAAGAAAGAAGAGCTAAATAGTCACAGTGCCCCCCTCAGTAGCCAATAGTCAGGGTCCCCACAGTAGCAAATAGTTACAGGGCCCCCAGTAGCTAGGTCACGTTGTGCCAGAAATTTTTTTTGGATCCTGGCACTTGTCTGTGTATGTCGGGTGCTGGTACCAGCCCTGCATATGTTCATTTAAAGTATCAACATTTTTCAGAAAATCAACATTTTCTTTAAAAAAGAACGATGTCAAATCCACGTAATTTTTCCTGTGGGTGAAAGGCTGGGTTTGGTAGCATTTTTAAAACATATTTGACATGCATATTTTTAGTTTTTTTATGTGTATTTTGCGAGTTATTCTAAGCTGTACTCAGCTTGTCTAATTTACAATTGTCGACTTGATTTGCTAGAGCGGGTCCCTAAGGAAATAGTGAAGTCTGTAGATTAAATGAAAATCCACACCATAGTATCTTCATATTGTCATGTTGACAACACTTGACAGTCTCTGCTTTGAGAGGTGGTTGTTTAAAAATTGTGATTAATGAAAGCTGCATCACTTGAAATTCATTTCAGGTATTATCTCCTCCGTGTTAAACCAGAGTAATTCATTGTAACATAGATGGATGATTTTTATAATAACATGCATACACAAGGTTAGCAAGGTAATAACTTTGGCAGGGCAATATAAAACATGATTAACACAACTTTGTCCTTTGACTATTATACATTTGGTTGGATTTGATCGTAAGTCGTCCAAAAGCATTTTTTTTCATTACAGTGGAAATTCAATTAGCATACCACTGCATAATATATCATCTGAGCAGCTTAAATATCTTGTGAAATATGTTTCATTGAATACTATTAATTGAAATGTGACTATGCTTCTAGTATCTAGATGTTGCTTATCAAATGACTGTACATTTTCCATCAAAGAATACTTGCAGGTTGATTTCTTAATATGAATTAAAGCGAACCTGACACCACAATTTTCACAAATACAGCCAGTGGCAGGTTCCTATAGAGCCCGCGGTAACACCCTTCTTTTCGCTAAAAAAGGTTTCCCTCAGATGGTAATAAAATAAGAGTTATAAACTGGCCTGGTATCTATGCATCTTAAGAGCGAGTTGAGGGGCGTGGCTTAATAACATGTGACCAGGGTGACCTCATGACGGGTCCTTTAGTCTCTTAACATTAGCAAACTGTACCCGATGCATATATCTGACTACATAAAAAAAATCACAGCATACCTGCTTTGACTTCTACTCCCCTCTATAAAGGCTGCTGTGATTTTATGTGTTATGATTTTTCTCTGATTTCATGAGATATATGCTCGGTGTACAGTTATCTAAAGTTAGAAGGCTAAAGGGCCTGTGAAGATCTCAGAGGAGCTGCTGGATTTAGCCCGAGGAGGCCACGCCTACCTCAAGTTGAATATATGGGAATCTGAGGGGAACAACTTTTAGACAAAAGAAGGGTGTCAGTTAGTTTCTAGGGCTCCATGGGAACCTAGCTGTATTTGTAAATTATATGGTGAAGGGTTCCCTTTAAATTTGAATAACATTATTGCACCACAGTTGTATATTATTTTCCTAACAAAACTTTTTCTTTTGTAAATGTGTATAGGGCTCATTTATTTTAGAATGCACTCTACAAGTTACGGTAGTAGTATTTGCTGCTATTTTTTGATGTGCTAGCATTGTGTTAAATGGTTATTGCCACAAAGAGAAGATTCTTAAATATACTCAGGATAACAATAGCATTGTTATTCTCTACTTCACTGTTATTAACAAAATACAACATTTTACAGATATTCCAATCTGCCTCCATATATCTTCCGACTATGGTCGGATTGTTCTTTTGAATAGCTCCCCTTGTTTGCCTCCTGCCCCTCCCCCCTGCATTACAAGACCAGCTCAGACACAGGCACTTCCTGCCAGCAAGGAGCAGTGTGCAGAGACTTACTCTACAAACAGATAAGGTTTTTATAGCAGAGCTCACTCTGTGTTTTATTGTTTAGGTGAGGGAGCAGAGCCAACTGTGTGTTTTTTATTGATTAGGTAAGTTAGCAAAGCTGAGAGTGTCATTGCGTTTTATATCCATCTCATCATTATCTCTGATCCGTCTCATCTATCTTTTTCTATGTGTCAAATTCTAGTAGAGCATTCAGAAGCTAAATATAAGGGTAGATAAATCCTGTACCCTAATGATATAAGCACATTGTCAGCACATCAGCACAGAAGAATCATAAAGTGTCTGCTTAGAGAGTTCTCGCCCACACTCTGGAATTTTACAATGACCATCACTTTTTTATTCTTTCATGGGCAAACCCTTTTAAAGGGATACATTCAATAGCCTATACTGATTTGTAAAAATGCCAGCATTGTCATTGTCAGCATTCTGCATTATTTCAGTAGTTTATGATAGTTGATTTACATTACCTGACTCAATGCCAGCAGTGTGTGATGAGTCCTCAGGGAGGGACAGCTACAGCATATGTGTGCCTGTCTCCTAATGCATTTTTCCTCTCCTCCACACCATCCCCCTCCACTGCCGACTCACTGCACATGACAGGAAGTAGGGAGTCGGGGAGGGAGCTGCATAAGTGTGGAGAAGGGAAGACTGACACAGGCAAACACAGGCTACAGCTCTTCTCTGGGTGACTCACCACATGCTGCTGGCAGGGAGCAAGGTAATGTAAATTAAACTTATAGAAACTACTGAAATGATTCAGAATGCTGACAAATGACCACTCTAATGGCACTCTGCAGTGGTTGGTAAAAGTACATCTTCTTATGCTTTATAAGAAAATGGCACTAACCAGGCTCCAGTGCCAACACCCAGCATCAGAAAACCTCCAATCCTGGGTGATTATTCTTCTAAACACCAAACACAGACAGTAGTGTTTGAGTTCTCTTCCTGTGTCATGTGCACTGAGAAGTAAAGAAGAGTCGCTGTGTCGCCATTCTCATTGCGCATGTGTTGCTCAGCCTCGTTGCTGGACAGTGAAGTCTCTCCATGTTTGGGTGGGTTTCCTCCCACTTTCCAAAACATACTGGTAGGTTAGTTGGTGAGCCCCATTGGGGACAGGGACCAATTTGGCAAAGCTCTGTGCAGCGCTGCGTAATCTGTGTGTAATATATAAAAATAAAGCAATTCTTATTTATTATTAATTAAGAGTTAAACAAGCTCCATAGTGCGTTACGGAGCTTGTGGAGCTCCTCACAGTCCAGCGACTAGGCTGACCACCACACCACCACAACTGTTTTTGTATGTCCCAAAATTGTATCTTTTTAATATTTTTAGTAATTTATTTGTTCTATAAAGAGAAAAATATATCTAGTTACAGTTTCACATGTCACATTCAAAAAAAAGTATGTCATGATATATAAAGCTGTTCCAAGGTATCATCATTTAAAGAGCATGACAGAACTGCAAAAATTGAACTGGACCTTTTAGGTAGCAATGGCACTTGGTGATGAAATAGTTTGAAAGGTTTCCAGGGGATTGAAACTCAGGTCAGCTGCATTGATATAAATGAAACTTCGTTACACACAAATGTATGCTTGCCCGCATGCTGCTCACCCCTCCTCTCTCCATAGTGGTCACCATACCCTAGTCAGGTTCCATAGACTTATATGGGGACCAATATCCAGCCGCAAATTATGTTTGTCTGAAAGGGGCCTAAAGGAAGGAAAAATAATCTGAAGAGTATAGTACATTGTAGTACATTACTTTGATGATGATCAGAATATTTTTGTTACTAGAGAAAACTTTTAATGCATCGTACCGATGTGTCAATCCATACTATTCCTCTTCAATCAAGATAAAATAAATGGAATAAAAACATTAGTCCGGTGCAGTGTGTAATGTAGATTTTTTTTTCCCCTCTCTTTCCCCAATGATGGTCATCTCGTGTTGCATGGGATATTTCAAAGAGTGCTGGGTAAGATTGGATGCATCTGTATTTGGAATAACCAAAGTGGATTTTAGAACATGCAGCTTTTGAGTTGGTCAGTACTGTACACGAGTCACACTATGAGAGTCTCAGCATGCTGCTATGGGATTTTTTTATTTATTTATTTTTTTAACTTTCGGCGTAGCAACACATCTTGTAGAACCTGCACACATTTTTCAGAGAGTGATAAATCCTATAGTATTGGGTTGTCAAGGACACTGGCTTCAGCATTCAATCACATCCACAGGATGAGATGCGAAGGTGAAGTATATGTACAATAACAGTGCAAAGTGCCTGACATGTTACTTCATTGATTTCCCAGAAAAGATGACCAAGTGCATTTATAAAGAAGATTACATTGTGTTTCTTACGCTGTGATGAAAATAACTAATTGTGCAAATATATTGTGTCTGCTTCAAAATGATTTTCATATAGCTCCAATAATTTGTATTGTCCGCTTATATGTAGCTCAGGTCTGCTTTATTTTATTGCAAATATAATTTGAGCATAAAGTGGTCATGGCAAGTGTAAATGTTATCTCCTACCTATCTGATCAAGATCCATTCATAACGGTGAACTAGACCCTTGTTCATGTATTTATGGAGGCACAGTGAAATACAAATTCTGATATCTGATTCCATCTTTCAAAAAGGGGTTAAAATGAAGGAAAGCCTGTGGAGCAGTTTGTGCTGCACAGAAAGGGACAGTATCGCTGAGTAGATTGGGATTGGCAACCACGATGTAAACGCAATGTTAGCACAAATGCGATGCAATGTCACAATATGAATGTAGTGGCGATGTGAACGCAAGCACGCTGTAAAAGAGATGGTAGCGCACATGCAATGTAAACTTTATATATATATATATATAAACTATGTAAAAGCAGTGTTAGCGCAAATGCTATGTAAACGTAATGTGAATTCAAGAGCAAATGTGATGTAAACACAATGTGAATACTAAAGCAATTGCATTATAAATGCGAGGTTAGCAGAAATGCAATGTAAACTTGATGTGAATTCTAACACAATTGTGATTCAAATGCGATTTTGGCAGAAATGTGATGTAAATGCGAACACACTGTAACCGTGATATAAATACAATGGCTACATTTATCAATGGCTCTGTGCTAGTATTCTGGCTGTGTTTGCACCAGTATTGTGTCACGGCTGCTCTGTGTCTGCTGTGACAAAAAATTGTTGGAAAGCCAACCTAAAAATTATAAATGCTAGAGTACAGCAATAAATCCCACCCCAAAAACCAAACACTGCATTCAGAAAAGACAATAATGGTGCATACCCCATTGTAGACGACAGTATTACTGGCTTTGCTGGCTCTTCTCCTCCCTGCACCATGCTGCAGCTGCTTCTTTCTTACATGTGCCGCTCAGCTCTGTGTCCCTCACTGGTTGGATGCAATGGCATCAGGACATGTCTGCTCCTGGCGCAGTTCTGCTCCAAGAGGGGTACGGACCACAGCTCATGGCTTTACAGAGCTGTCAAAGGAATGTCTGCACCCCTTATCCCTCTTTTATTTTATATGAATGTGTATTGCACTTTATGTACATGCTCAGGAGTCACGATTAGAGGAATAATGCAATGGGAAGTAATGCCTGCATTTATCCCAAGCACTGCTGGAGTGACCAGGAAAATAGTTGGTGACAATTTTGGTGGAGTTGCAAACGAAGTTCAGGAAATTGGGAAGTCGGGTTTGACTTAGGGCTCCACAGCCCTGATACTTAGAGGCGTACTTGTTATGGTTTTCCAACGAAGTCTCCCTACTGTGTCAGGAAAACTTTGTTGACCAGTGGAAAAATAATTTAGTGAATATAGACAAGTGTGATTTACCATATTGTTATAAGATTTTTTTTGTGGCTTTATCTTGTACGCGCAGATAAAAGCTTCAACAAATGTAATTAGTCCAATCTTCTGAAAGTTCTGCTTTCTGATTTTCGGTTAATAACAAACATGAATGTGGATTTTTCTGTTCTTTTCTGAAGTTATTTGTATTGTGTGAAGTTGAATTCTCTACACGCAGAGGGGGTGTGGAATTGGGAGGTCAGTCATGCAGTAAATTTCCCAGTTGAGATCGGTTTCAGCACAGATGAGATCTTTGGCTTCCTCAGAACCAACAGATTGAATAAAAGTATTGTAGTTCTCAGTTTTGTGCACACTTGAAACTAAAAGGTCAGATAAGTGAAACATGTTTTCTTTTTAAAATAAAATTTGGAATGTATACAAATTTTTTTGCTTAGAGCATTTTCAACTTCAACCTTAAAGTACTTAGCAAGGAAGTACAAGGCAAGGCCTGAATAAATATTCTACTGTATTAGATATTACTATATTATACCACTCCTCACCAGCTGAAATGACCTGGAATGGAGATGGGTGGACATATTTCTGGAACTACATGGGAAACCGTGATAACAGTGGAATCTAGAAGAAAATGGTAATGAAGCAGCACTCCGTAAATGCAGTTAAGTGAGTTTATTACACCTTCATGATGAGGCATCAGGAAGGTGGAATAAACTCAACTGCATTTACGGAGTGCTGCTTCATTACCATTTTCTTCTGGTTGTACGGGTCGGTGTAGGACCCTTTTCTGAAGACCTTTACCCAAGTTGTTCTCCTTTAACACGGTGCTGCTCCTTGGACTCCTTTTAACAGTGGAATCTATATGTTCCAAATTATGATAATATTTTTTTTACAGAAACCTGAAGACCTCATTCACTAAAAAACTGAAAAAGGGACTTTAAGGGTGGCACTTGCATTATATTTACAAATGCAATGAAAACGCCCAGGGGGACTCTCCTCAATCGCATATGACATTTTGAAAAGCATGTGATCGGTAACCAGCACCCAGTGTTTTGCATGTTTTTCACTCAATGGTGAATGGTTTCAAAACAATGGTTTTTTGAACTTTCTAAAGTGTCACATTAGACAAAAGGGTAGTGAGAATTGAGTAATAGCAGTTAAATTCGTACTAACCAGCGCAAAGTAGATGCAATTTAAAAACAGATACAGGCAGTCCCCGAGGTACGTACAAGATAGGTTCCATAGGTTTGTTCTTAAGTTGAATTTGTATGTAAGTCGAAACTGTATATTTTATAATTGTAGATCCAGACAAAAAAAATTTGGCTCCAGTGACAATTGGAGTTTAAACACTTTTTGCTGTAATGGGACCAAGGATTATCAATAAATCTTCATTATAGACGCTTTACAGCTGATCATTGCAGTCTGGGACTATAGTAAAGCATCCAGAGAGCTTCACCAGAGGTCAGAGGGGTCTGTCTGTAACTATGGGTTGTCTGTATGTCGGGTGTCCTTAAGTAGGGGACCGCCTGTACTACAGAGATGAGAGCTGCTAGAAAGTAAAGATTGACAGTCCCATATTGATCAGGAACGGTGCTGTTCCTCATATGCCCAAATAAGCCTACCAATCACGGATAATCTGTTGAAATTTGAGGTACTAACAGGACATGACTGAATGGAAGGTAGTGCACCCAGCAGCCCGTTACTGAGTGTAATTATCATTAATTATGGTTTTCTCTCTTCTAGTTGTCGGCTCGCTCACTTCCAATTGTGCAGTCAGATGAAAGACTACAGCCCTTACTAAGTCACCTCAGGTATGTATATTATGTATGGAAAAGACTTATCTATGACTTGCCTATCCATATGCAAAACATTCTACATTCCTCTGATTCCATTGTCTTTTCTGTTGCATAAGCACTTTTCTAGTGTAAGGAAGATGTATAGAATACTGTATCTAGTCTAGGCAATCACAGCAAGTTGGATAAGGTTGTGCAGCAGCTGGGATTGGTGTGTATGCTCGTGGCTGAAGAAATTAAAAATCTCGGAAATTGGCAATCCTTTTTTTAAAAAAATATTTTCTTGAAATTTTTAACCCTTTCCCTGCCTGGTGTTTCTGGAAATTTTGTCATGTTATTGGCCAGAGTGATTTTTACGATGATGACATGTGCAAATAAAACCGTTGTTACAGCATAAAAAATTGTACTAAACCCCAACAACCCATATATTTTCTTAAAGCAGACACCCATTTTCAAAATTGATTTAAAGAGTTCATAGACATACGCAGCTTCATGCTATTTTGATTCAAAGTCTAAAATTTTATTTAAAGAAATAGATAAAAATTAACTTTTGATGGCAAAAAATATGCTCCAAAGAGAAAATTAGCTTTACAGCTCCTAAATGTAATAGATAAACGTTTGTAAATCAATGCCTCAATGTCATATGTTCCCATGAGTAAATAGTCATAAAATCACTAAAACAGAAAATAACTAAAATCTGCTTTTCGGCTATAAATTTTAAGATGGCCACAACCTGCAAAATCTAGCAATTAACCTGACTAAAAACGTAAATGCACCCCTTAAACCTATATATTTTTTGAAATTTATGGTTGCAATCCACAAATCTTTCATAAAATATACAACACACAAAGTAAAACTTCTATTTTTGTCATAATCCTGTTAAAAAATGCAAATATTACATGAAAATTCGAAAATTATACTAAAATATGTACAAATCCAGATTACTGGAATATACTTTCCTAAAAACGGTAAGATGTAAGGAGTTCATACATACACCACATGTGTATATTCACCAAAATATGTAGTAAGGTAAACATTAAATACACAGGTGCGCCAAACCATTTTTGCAGAAAATTGCACTGAGTTTAGATGCAACACCATTGTATTAGCAGCACAATAACGGAACCTTCCGCAGTTCATAAGAATTTGAGTAAGAATGCCATAACATAGGTATGAGTAATGTAGAGGGATGGTGTGAGACAAAAACTTTATTCAGAAATGTGTGGATGGGGTTTTTTCGTGTAACATAAAACTTTTTCGACTAGTTATGGGTAGCAGTGTTAATTTGTAGCCACATTAGGCAAAAAGGATTAAATGTTCATCTTGATCACTTAATGTATGTAAATAAACGAACACGCCACAAATGACAACCAGCGTGCTCTTTCAGATTAATTATCGGACCTGCCATTGCAACAACTGGCGCTCCCCAAAAGGGGAGGTGGAAGATAATCCCCCAGCATTAAACACCCAATGTTACACTGAGGTGTCAGCTCTTACTTACAGCTAACACTCAGTGTTTCATGATGTCAGCTCAGCTCCAATGATGAGCTGAACCGGCAACAGCTTAACGACATATATATCAGTTTCTGAGTGTTAACTGATAAAGCAGTGGCAGATATATCAGTCATTGAGTGTCAATAGTTTTTTTGTTTTTTTTTTTAAAATCCACTCTTTTTTATTAAACATTTTTTTCAGTTTACAACATTCACCATAAAACAAATACCTCCCCCCCCCACCCTCCAGAGACCGTACCGCATGAAAGGATCTTATTTACATACAATATACACTCACCGGCCACTTTATTAGGTACACCATGCTAGTAACGGGTTGGACCCCCTTATGCCTTCAGAACTGCCTCAATTCTTCGTGGCATAGATTCAACAAGGTGCTGGAAGCATTCCTCAGAGATTTTGGTCCTTATTGACATGATGGCATCACACAGTTGCCGCAGATTTGTCGGCTGCACATCCATGATGCGAATCTCCCGTTCCACCACATCCCAAAGATGCTCTATTGGATTGAGATCTGGTGACTGTGGAGGCCATTTGAGTACAGTGAACTCATTGTCATGTTCAAGAAACCAGTCTGAGATGATTCCAGCTTTATGACATGGCGCATTATCCTGCTGAAAGTAGCCATCAGATGTTGGGTACATTGTGGTCATAAAGGGATGGACATGGTCAGCAACAATACTCAGGTAGACTGTGGCGTTGCAACGATGGTCAATTGGTACCAAGGGGCCCAAAGAGTGCCAAGAAAATATTCCCCACACCATGACACCACCAGCCTGAACCGTTGATACAAGGCAGGAGGGATCCATGCTTTCATGTTGTTGACGCCAAATTCTGACCCTACCATCCGAATGTTGCAGCAGAAATCGAGACTCATCAGACCAGGCAACGTTTTTCCAATCTTCTACTATCCAATTTCGATGAGCTTGTGCAAATTGTAGCCTCAGTTTCCTGTTCTTAGCTGAAAGGAGTGGCACCCGGTGTGGTCTTCTGCTGCTGTAGCCCATCTGCCTCAAAGTTCGACGTACTGAGATGCTCTTCTGCCTACCTTGGTTGTAACGGGTGGCGATTTGAGTCACTATTGCCTTTCTATCAGCTTGAACCAGTCTGCCCATTTTCCTCTGACCTCTGGCATCAACAAGGAATTTCCGCCCACAGTACTGCCGCTCACTGTATGTTTTTTCTTTTTTGGACCATTCTCTGTAAACCCTAGAGATGGTTGTGCGTGAAAATCCCAGTAGATCAGCAGTTTCTGAAATACTCAGACCAGCCTTTCTGGCACCAACAACCATGCCACGTTCAAAGGCACTCAAATCACCTTTCTTCCCCCATACTGATGCTCGGTTTGAACTGCAGGAGATTGTCTTGACCATGTCTACATGCCTAAATGCACTGAGTTGCCGCCATGTGATTGGCTGATTAGAAATTAAGTGTTAACGAGCAGTTGGACAGGTGTACCTAATAAAGTGGCCGGTGAGTGTACATTATACATTGTGTGATGGGGTTAGCATCGTATACAAAAGTAGATCAAAGCCATAGCTTCCAATGACATTCATATCAATAATATCTTGCAATAATTACACCATATTTTCCATACAATGTCTTAGAAAATGTTAAACGGGTTCCTGCATAGGTGTGCAGATGGTAGTCCCGGCGAGTCAAGCCAAGGCCCCCATATTTTCTCAAATCGCTTTTCCGCCTTTCTCTTAATGTATACCCCCTTCTTATCCTGTTCATTTTATTAATGAATTCCTGTTTAGTAGGAGGAGCAGCCTGTATCCAGTGATACGCAATCAGTTTTCTCGCTTGGTACAACATACGGGCAATGCCCTGTCGAGGTCCCCTTTCATCTGCTACCTCATCTACCCAACCCAGAATGCAGACCATAGGAGTGGCAGGGATCTGCACATCATATACCTTTTTTACAAGATCTAGTACCTCCTTCCAAAAGGTACCCAGTTCTGGACACTCCCTCATCATGTGGAGTAGATGTGCCCCGTCGCTACCACATCTGGGACAACAATCATCCCCCCTTACACCAATTCTACACAGCCACACTGGCATCTTATATTTTCTGTGGCATAGGAATAATTGCGAGAGTCTATGCTTCTCACTCGGAGACAGGTCTGGTGTCCAAGCTAGGATGGAGGTCCATTGTTCGTCCGTTATGGGCCCAATATCGGCTTCCCATTTAGTTAACGGGAATTTTTTATGATATTCATCTAATAGTTGTCTATATATAAGCGATATTATTCCCCTACCATTTCCTGGGGAGATCAAAATGTTAATAATTAAATGGTTTTTAATTGTCAATGGGGTACTTTTCATTTGAGTATCCAGGGCATGCCTTAACTGGAGGTACCTATAAAACATGTTATGTGGCAACTGATACTCCTCCCGTAGCTGCTCAAAGCTCTTCACTACTCCATCAGATACTACTTGCCCTACCCTATGAATCCCTTTATTGTCCCATACCCCTGTGTCAATAGTTTTAAATGGGTATTCTCATCTGGGCATTGATATTTAATTCACCTCTGCTGGAAAGATTTCACAAAGAAATAGTTTTTTTTAACTTGAAATGGCCAGGAGTTACTACATGTCCCAAAGCCGCCCTGTGGTAATGAACTCTGAATCTGCTCTGCTTGCGGTCATTTTATAAAATCATCATTTTCTAAATCTGACATCAAAAAGGTTTGAGTATTCATGCAGGGCCAATGAGTATTCATGCAGGGCCATGCAATCTCATTATTACAATTGGATTTCTCTTCTTCCTTCCCCTGGTAAAAACTTATCTTGTATCATGTATTTCTTTTTAAATTTAAAAACTGATTTTTTGCATTTCTATATTATATCTGTGTACTTTCTTTTCTGCCTGATTTGTGTCTTTATTGGTAGTCTGTCAAGGAGAGCATTGGGAAAACCAGTGCAGCAGGCAAGTAATTAATCTGACACTCCTGACTGCTTGTTTTTTTAAATACGGCCTTAATTTAATTGCATTTAATACAGGACTACCTCCCGTTTCAAACTGCCTTAATGCTTTAAGTATGTTTTTAATTAAAATAAAAAAATAAAGTAGCAAATAATTGAAAATGAACAGACCGTAATTAGTTTGACTCTTCAACTAGCCAGTTACTTTGATCAAGATCTGTGTGAGCAGGTACTGCAATTGATGAAATGAGATATTGATTAGTTTTCTGTCATAATATCTTCTATCTATACTGCTATTAATGTTCTATATAAAACCACCCAATTTTCTATATGGCACCACCCAGAAATAAATCTGACCTGAAATCAGGTTTTCAGATATACACAGCTTGTAATTGAGGCTTACAAAAAAGGGAAAATGATAGAATTCCTTCTCTCTTGTGTAGTTTCACTGATTCTCAGATTATTCCACACAGTGGAGGAGATTTATCAAGGGTCTGAGAGCAAAACGTTCTTTCATTTTTTTTTCATAGAAGAAAACTGAGCTCTGATTGGTTGCCATGAGCAACTAGAGCCATTTTGCCCTCAGTTTTGAGGTCTACTGGGTAGTCATAGTCACATATACCCCTCCCCCTCCTTCCAGATTTAAATGAGGAAGCATTGTCTTTGACTACACAAACAGTCTGCACAAATCACTATTGGCATATTGTCATCATGCCTTTTGACTAACCAGCTGAGGTGATGGTGGAACATCTTGGACTTCCAAAGCAAAGTGGGGAGAATATATATATATATATATATAGCCAGACCCTGCCCCCTAGTAAACAGCCAGTAGCCCCCTTCCCTCTGGTATATAGCCAGCCCCCCTGCCCCCTAGTATATAGCCAGCAGTCCCCTTGTATATAGCCTGTGCCTGCCCCATTGTATATTGCCAGCTGCCACTTGGTCTTCTTACTTAGCATTGAATTGGCATATAACTTCTGTATATTTTTTCTCTTTCTCAGTCATTCATACATTGGGCAAGATTTTAGCTCACAAAGAAATACAGGAAAAATCTCTCTTGACCAAATTGATGCTGTAAGTATTGAAAACACTAAATTGTACAGATCATTTTTAACATTGATTATTTTCTGCATTCTACATTGTTGTATACAATGCTTAATGTTTGGAGCTCATAGATTACTGAATGTTTTGACCTATTAATGCTCTTGCTTTTGGTGTTGCTCCCCTTGTTGATTATGCCATAAATGTAATGTATGTAATTAAAAAAAATAAACAAAAACTTAATTTAGAGTTCAAAATTTGCCATCTTATGGTGCACACATTATAGTTAAAACTGCATCGTAATAAGTTTTGATATTCACATGTGGACAAAATTGTTGGTACCCCTTATTTAATTGAAGAGTCAAACAAAAGTAAAAATAAATTTCTATGAACAAATGAAAGGCAGACATTGCTTTTTAACCATGCTTCAACAGAAATAGAAAAAAAAATCAGGCCTGGACATGTTACAAGTGATGGTACCCTTAACTTTATATTTTGTTGCACAACCTTTTGAGGCAATCATGTGATTTCTGTAACAGTCAATGAGACTTCAATATGTATTTTGGCCCACTCCTGATGAGCAAACTGCTCCAGGTGTCTTTCCCAGACTGGATGTTTCAGCTCTTTCAAAAGATGCTCAATGGGCTTTAGGGCTCAGAGAAGGCCTCTTCAGAATAGTCCAGTTTTTTCCTCTTAGCCATTCCTGGGTGTTTTTAGGTGTGTGTTTTGGGTCATTATGCTGTTCTAAGACCCATGACCTGTGATTTTGACCAAGCTTTCTGACACTAAGTAGCAGATTTCTCTCTACGAACCCTTGATAGTCTTGGGATTTCATAGATTCAAGATACCCTGTGCCAGATGCTGTAAAAAAGCCCCAGAATATAACTGGGCCTCCTCCATGCTTCACAGAAGGGACAGTGTTCTTTTAAAGATATGTTTTCCATCTGTGAACATAGAGCTGTTGTGTCTTGCCCAAAAGTTTAGATTTTAGTCTCATCTGTCCATTGGACATTCTCCCAGGAGCTTTGTTGCTTGTCTACATTTATTTGTTGCCATTTGTATTATTCATCTCTTTGATTTGTCATCATTTTTCCTCCTGCTGCCACGTCCAGGAAGGTTGTCTACAGTCCCATGGATCTTAAATTTCTGAAATAGATAAACATTTCTTGAGCCCATTCGGATAATGATGGACAAACGGGGCACCAGGATCTCACTCATGCAGCATGTCTTCCTTGTTTGAGCCACATCGCCAACAGGAATTTTGTACGGAAGGGAAGGTCAGGTCCAGTACCATCAGTACCACACAGAGACAATTTTATAGCCTTTTTCTTGGGCCGCACTAGCCAAGGATAGTTTGTGAGTGAAGAGGAAATATCATTGTCAATCCTCCTGAGCCAAGGAGGTCCCCGATTCCCATTCCCAACTCCTGACAAATGGAAACTCAGATGTTTCTGAGCCTTGCCAACAAAACAGTAGATCTGCAAAATAGCATACCTCTGGGCACAGCTTCAATCCGAGCTGAGTTCTACTTTTTAAGGCGAGCACCGTGTTGGCCAAGATACCCCGTAGATCACCCTTGAGCAGCTCCCACTTCCGAGATAGTTGGGCTGGCTTTTTGGTTCCTGGGGCCTATAGGAATTAATTGATGCAATGTTTGTTAGCACACGCACAGGTAGTCTTTAAGAAGATTGCCGTTAAGACACCACATGCAAGGAAGACATGAGCTTGGAGGGATCATCAAAGTCAGGAATACAAGGGCATGGTCCGAAGAGAGTATGTAGTCAATGTGAGTGGGTTATGGCTTAAAAGAAAGAATTCAATCAGGCTATAAGAGCCATGGGCAGGGGAGAAATATAAATAGTCTTTGCCAGATGTCAACTAATTGGAGGGCTTGGAAATCTTTCTTAAATGAATGAATCTGATGATGTGGTGTTCTTCTCCATCCCCCTGAGGTGTCTAGAGTGGGGTCCAAGGTAAAGTTAAAGTAGCCTGTATTATTAAGTGACCTTCCACAAATTGTGAGCAGCGTGCCCAGGGGTAAGAGGTAAATGGGAAAAGGGAAAGTGATGATTGAATAAAGGGTTCTGAGATCTAGCACACAGGCTTATTAGATATGTTAAACACACCAAACTAGGGCACGTATAAAAATATAAACCCATCCACGTCCATAATCAAAATCACTATAGAGTGTGGACACGTCTGTCTTGGAAGGGAACTCATGGCACATATCAGACAGACACAAAATATTAAACAATAATCTGTTATACACTATTTCGGAGACCGCGGCGTCAGTCGGGATCTCCCCAGAGGAGGAGGGGGAGTCGGCAGAACAGAGAGACTGAGCCAGTTCGCAAGGGCCGGGGCTGGGAAATCCAATGCAGTAGCCAGGGCAGACGTACCTCGGCAAATCTCTGGTTTGCCTGGCGTATCTGTAGACGAAATGGAGATCCCCCCCCCCCCCAATTGTATGGAATGTACCCCTACCACTGTTTGTCCATGAGAGATTTAAGATCGCTCTGTTTGAGCAAGGTCAACCAGGACAAGTCGGACATGAGCTATAGGTGAACACTTTAATAAGTGGTATTCCCGGGTGAGAAGGTGAGTTGAGCCCCCTCTGTAGATGATGCTTGAGCTTTCAGCTTTTGGACCTCTATATTTTGCAGTATAGGTTTGCCCAAAACTCTCCATATGCTCTCTGGTAGGGATGGTGTGCGAGCTCAATGCGCGTAATTCAGCAAGAGTTCCATATTCCTGCAACAACATAATGTGCCTTTCTCTTTGCTCCAATTAGTAGGGGAGAGGGTCAGCTGGATATGTGGGATTCATGGCTTCTATCCGTGGTGAGGCAGGAACAGTTCTAAAGTGTGGCCGCCTTCTTCCACAACAGACCACACCTCTACTTGCTCAGTTAATGTGTTTCACCTGTTGAATTAAAAACCGCTCCTTAAACCGCAACAAAACTTAATTCCATGCAGTTTTAACAGCAACGTGTGAACGTATCCATAGGGTATAAATCTAGTAATCTTGAATGGTACTGATCTTGTGAATTTCTTTCAGCTGGCTTTAAAGTCCTTTCCTCTCTGCATGCGTCAGCTGCACAAGTCTTTGAGAGAGCTCCATCATCTTCGCCATGGTGGGCGCATGCAATATGGCCTGTTCCTCAAGGGCATTGGTCTGACATTAGAGCAAGCTCTGCAATTCTGGAAGTTGGAGTTTACAAGGGGGAAGGTTGATTCAGAAAAGGTATGTACCCACTCTTTTCTTATTTTCCTTCCTTGAATACTGAATAGCTATTCTGCCAGGATGTATACAGAACAAGGAAGAGAATTGAGGATGGGGAACGTTGTGACATAATCTTTATTAGATTTCAATAAAGTATGATAGACAAGTGTATTGTCTTAAAAACCCTTAGGCGTCATACATTATTGGATGTGCACTTATAAAGTAGATGTAGCTGCTCTATGTATAGCTGCAGAAACATTGAGTATATATCTACTTTTGGTGATGCATGTATATTTTACGTTATACTGACACTATCTGTTGCAATTCCTGCCAGGATGTGCAAGCTGCAGCCGTGGGAGGGGACGGGTCCGGTGTAACTATTTGAAAAGTCCCATTCTCACATTCACCCCATTGGGAGAATTACAAAAAGTGAAGCAATATCTCAGGGCAGTAGTTCCACTGTTTGATGAAATTTCATTGAAAAACAGCAATGTAGACTGCAGTGAACCTAACCCATAGTACTGTGGCTCTACTGATTACAATACATATTCAACCACTATAGTATTTGCATGACTTAACCATAGGCAACCATTATTAAAAGCCCTGTTACAGCAAACTGCACATGTATGGATTCCCACACATGAGGTTTGCCCACTAGGTAGACAGTTTTAGAGGTAACCAGGTGTTGGTCCAGTGATGTGTGATTAGTTGAGTTCTGTGTCTATATACTTAAAATAAATAATGTAATAATTAATCTTTTATATAGCGCTATCATATCCCGTAGAATTTTTACAAATCATGGGGGACATATTACAAAAGTATAAGCCATTGCTGTGGAATACAGTTTACTTGAAAATAACTGTGTCTTATATTAAATTTTGTTCATAAAATGGACTAGGTTTTATTTGAAGGACATGTCTTATTTGTGCGTGAACAAGAATTTACATTTATTGTTGATCAAAAAAACCCATCAATATTTATTAATATACTATCGTCCTCACATGCGTCGGCATAAACATTTGAATCAAGAAAGCCTTGTTTCCATGTGTGTGGTACGATCCTGGCATTTATGAACAAAAAGCTAATTTTTTTTTTGTTTAACCCCTGCAGAAGTGCTGAGACTGTATGGCGGGGTGAGCCCTCTTCATACAGACGTATGTTTTGTTGCATATTGCAAAAAATTCCCACCGCTAATGCCCGTGATCGGGCCTAGAGAATTAACACTTGTTATGCCGCTGGCAGCCTTTAGGACAGTGATGCGTGGGTGTCGCCATCTTTGATATGATCGATGCTCTCTGGGGCGTCCTCAGGGAGCGGCAATCTGTTGCCATGACAGCCTCAGGCTGCATGGCTTCTAAAAATTTGTTACAATTAGCCAGTGGCTCATTGTAATGAATACTGTGCAAAAATATAGTAGTATATAGTAGGAACGATCAGACCATCTAGGGTTAGAGTACCCTAGAGCAGTGATGGGGAACCTTTTGGAGGCCGAGTACGAAAACTACAACAACATGGAAATTTAAGCAGTAACTTATTGTTTTCTGCTCTGTTATGGGTTTTAATCGTATTGGCATCCTGAGGACACCAATATACTGCAAAGAAAGAGGAGACAGATTATTTTTGTAGCCTTGGTCCAGGGTCCCCTGAATTGTGAGCCCAAAGACGGCTCCAATCTTAATTCAGCTCTGTCCACACCTTCTCCTGAAGTCTCGGACAGCCCAGGATGTGTTACTTGCAGAGGTGATTGCCTGAGTGCCCACAAAGAGGGCTCTGAGTGCCACCTCTACTGCCTTAGAGGGTCTAAAAAATAGTAAAAAAATAAATTATTTTCCTTTTCCCTAAGACTCATATAAAATGTAATAAACAGTAAAAATCACAAACATTTTAGGTATTGCCGCGTCTCAAAATGCCCGATCTATCAAAATATAAAACCGGTTATTGCCGGTGGTGAACCCCATAACAGAAATTAGCGTCAGGAAAAAAAAAAATATTTCTGACACATTTTTTTAATTTTTTAAAAATGTATTAAAATTTGGTGATCACCGTGATCATACCGAACCAAAGAATAAAGAAGATCATTTGGAGCGCACAGTGAAAGTGATAAAAACTGAGCTCACAAGAAAGTGATGTAAATGCGGTTTTTGCCAATTTCACCACAGTGAAAAATAAACACTGTGTCCTTAAGGGGTTAAAGGCGGTAAAGTCAACAACTTCTCTGATATCCTGATACTTTTCCAAACCATGAATTTCATTCAGAATATTTTTGTGATTCCAATTCTTTAAGAATCGGTGGCCTCAATTTCTCATGTTTAGCAATAATACTTTCCCTGAATGAGCTCTTCTTGCCCTGGTAGCTGCTTTGTAGCTCATTAGCCACACCGCTGTCAGTGATTTTATCCCATGAATGCTTCACCCATATCACAACCTCTTGCAGTATCTAAATGATCTACTTATACTAATGTATGGCGTGGGGGGAATTGTAGCAATGACTGCCGCTAGATCTTATTTTCAGGGGTGGCCTTATATTACAAAGCTTGAAAAAAATTGCACAAGGTCTTATTTACAAGGTGTCTTATTTTCAGGGAAACAAGATTACAGCTAAGGCTGCATTTAAACTTTGTGTTTGCATTGTATGTCTACATGCAATACAAACATAACATGTGAATGCAGCCTGAACCATGCACATTTCCTAGGCCTTCTGTAGCAACCCCCACTGTTAACAATATGACAATATTCCTCTTGTGTGACTGGATCATGACAAGAGAGTTACTAGAAATTTAATAGGTTTATAATAACCCCACGTTAGGCAAGCAGCTGACGTCATTGTGTGTGTTGGCCGTGTGCGGGGACCCGAAGAGGACCCCAGCACTTCTGAAGCAATAAGAGGAACTGGTGGGCGCTGGCATTGTATGTACTGGTGGGGGCAGGGGCTGGCAGGCTATATACTGGTGGGGGCATAGGCTGGCAGGCTATATAATTGGGGTCAGGGGCTAGCTGGCTATATACTGAGGGGGCCTGTGCTGGCTAGCTATATAATGGGGGATATGGGCTGGTTCAGCTGGATACTGGCTTGAGGCTGTGACCAATGCATTTCCCACCCTAGGCTTATACTCGAGTCAATAGGTTTTCCCAGTTTTCTGTGTTAAAATTAGGTGGGTTGGCCCCCAACACTTTTCCCTTAAATGGGCCCCCACCAAGTTTTGGGGGCTGTATATTAGTGAGGGAATGTAGACCTCTATGGGGACTGTCATCTGGCCACAAATTGTGCGCCCAGATCATGGTCCCCTTTTACGTTTTTTTTTTTTTTGCTTGAAACCTATGGGGGGACCCTAGCTATTGCATGGATGAGTACCCTGTTTGGGCTACATTCTGTGGGTGGCCTTCATCAGACTTTGTGCCCAAGGGCCCCCACCAATCTTAATCCGGCCCTGATAATACTTAATCTGTATATAGTGCCATCAAATTCCACAGTGCTGTACAGATCATGGGGTGCATATAAAGCTAAAACATTTACAGAGTAATAAGATAATCAGATGAGATCATAGGAATCGGGGCCCTGCTCGCCAGAGCTTACAATCTAAATACTTGGGGGCATAGGCTGGCTCTATACTCCATGGCATAGGCTGGCTCTATATCCAAGGGCATAGACTTGCTCTATAGTGGGGGGCATGGGTTGGTTTGCTGGCTATCTATTGGGGGGGGCATGGGCTGACTATATACTGGAGGGCATGGGGTTATCTATATACAGGGGACAGTTTGTTTTTTGCTGTCATGGGAACAAGGATTATCAATAAAATTTCATTGCAGACACCTTATATCTGATCATTGCAGCCTGGGACTAAGGTAAAGTCTCTGGAGAGCTGTCTCTAACTAGGGGTCGTCTGTAAGTAGAGTGTCCTTATGTCGGGGACCACCTTTATTCGAATCAATAGGTTTTACCAGTTTTTTCTGGTAAAATTAGGTGCCTCGGCCTATATTGAGGTTGGCTCATATTTCAATGACTACATGCAACAGTCCAAGAAGACTGATGGAGCATTATGGATTTCTTGTAGAGAATGTTTTTGGACTGTTAATATAATACAAAAGGTAGTGAAACAATTTCATATGTGATGGATTCTTAGCATTGATTCTTAACCCCTTAACGACGCATGCCATAATAGTACGGCGGGTGCATACATTACTTACTATGAAGACGTTTCCCCCAAAAATGTATTCAAATAGGCCATAGATTAGTTACAGAGCTTTGTTCTTGCTGGTATACTTGCATAAATATTTTCATTTGCTGTTGCTGTAGCCATTTGTGCCAATTTTTTTAAAATAAATTCCAGACATATTATTTCTAATCTTTAAATTGAACTTTTTTCAAGTGGTCACTGTTCTTGTTTGAATATTATGACATAATGACTAATATTTGTCCAGTCTTGTTGAGACGGATCTGGGTGTAGGAGTAGATGATTGCATAAAACCTTGTTAACTTGCAGTGGTTGCACACAGGCTTTAGCAAGTGCTCAGGCATGGGAAAGGAACACCCTGTGTTGTGCTGAACCCCCTCCATGGCCAAGTGACGTGGAGGTTTCATAGTTGCAAGAATAATCATAATTTCTTGCAGTGCGCAATTAATTGAAACCATTTCCTTAAAACTGGCGTAGCAGCACTGAGATATGTCCCTTTATGTAATTATGTTGTGCAGGGACAGTGGCTTATCTGATATAGTCAGCCATATTATTGAAAGCAGTCACTGAAGTGTATTTCAGTAGAAAAATATAGGGGGGTCACTATTTTTGCCTCGGTCAAATCCATTTACTTGAACTTTTGGCCGGCAACTGGATTTGGTTATTGCTGAAATCTGAGCCAGTCCCTGGCTGGTTAGGATTTTAATTCAGGAACTCCTGAGGTGCAGCAGAATTGTTAAGAACCTCTTACTTGTGCTGTATCTTATGCCAGGGAGAAAGATGCAAAGATATTTAACATACTCCACTTTTTTATAAATACATTACTTTTCATATTGACAGTGCATGTTATTGCAGAAATGCATATTATATAGTGATTTTAAGGAACTAGTTGAATGTCATTGTTACTTCACCTGCTTATTATTATGGGATTGCAATTGGTTATTGGATTTTTGAGCAATACATATAATCAGTAAGTAATTCTCTTCTCCACTTTAACTGGAATGTACTGTACTCTGGAATTGGATTTAAATTGAAATTCAATAGTCTGTTCTTGTCTGGTATATTGGAATCTCTTATTTTCATTTGCGTGATATTGATCAGCGAAACATGTATTATTTTGTACTTATATTTAATGTTAATTTTTTTTATTTTACATTGCAACTCTTAGGGCATTGAGTGAATTTTGAAACATGAGTAGAATGTTAAAGCCAATGATCCTTTTATGACCCATTTTATTGTGTTTTTACATGTTTTTCAAGCTAAAAACAGGAGATTGGTGAAAATATAGCCACTAGATTTGTCCTTTATGATACACACCTGGTTATGGCTTCAGAAAACTGCATTAAGATGTTATAGACACTAATTTTGCCAACTTATTTTTAATTTTTTATATATCGACAACCATATGGAATAAATGGTACCATTAGGCTGTAGGTCAATACAATTGCAAGGATACCTAACTTAAAAATGGATCTTTTTATTTTCCCAAAGACTGAGAGCTTTTGATCACTTTTTGTAAAGCTTTTCAGAGTTGAGGTTGAAACCTCAGTTTTGTTTTTGTTTTTTTTTTTAATACAGTGCTCACTTACCACATTGAAGAATGGATTCTATTAAAAAGATCTTGGCATTAAAAGCCCAACAATTTCAAATATGGGAGTTTTTTTTAATTTTTTATATAATAAAATTGGTTTCATGGGATAAGGGTTATTTGCAGTAAATTTTTTATTTAATACTTAAAATAGTTTTGTACTTAAACTTTTCTTTTTTAGAAGTGACTAGAATGTGCAGTATGATTGTAACTCTGAAGGACTTAATATAGGGATACTACTGACGGCTTTCACTAGGCCCCCCCCCCCCCTCTGCAATAGCAGTAGATCAGTGGTCAGTGGTGTAGCCATGGTGTAGACTATACTGTTCACTGCACTTGTCAGAAGGAAAGAGAGGACTATGAAAGCATTTTATTCCATCGTGGAGATCTGACAGCGGAACCAAAGGGAAGGGGTGGGACGGGAGGATCCTATTGCTGGATGTCATGTTGTCAGAGATTTGATGAAGATGTCCACATTGACTTGATAATCTTTCCTGGCGAGGAGCCAGTTAGGTTTTTTTAAACAATCTTTTTTAGGTGAAAGGTCCCAAGGAATAAAAAAAGCCCTTTGTAGTCCTGCAGATTTTTCAAGTTATGCCTCTGGAAGGGGGGGATTAAAAACATATCACTTTATCATATACTCAATACGTGTTTGTTGTGGAGGGGTTCAGCTGCTATTGACCAGTCATAGGAGCTAGATATCTTGTGCACCTGGGCAGTGTTCACATTTTGGATATGTTTACTACTTTATGCTGTGGATACTCGACCTCTGAAAATGTTGGTAATTCCCCCGCCAATCTTTAATTCCCCCTGCCAGGTGCATCTGTGTCCATCTTCCCACCAGATACTGAATCTTGTATTAGTCTTACCCCAGCTCAAAGTTTGATTACTTTATGTGTTCTCTTTTAAGCTTGTGTAAATATTTGCTGGCATTTCTGCTATTTACGATCTAAAAGCAGATGTGTTACTATGTCCCATGAATATTAATTACTTGTTTCTCTCTCCTAGGCAAATCACCTGATTTTTCTAGCTTACATTTTCTTAGGAACATGATAGCAGCTTCTGAATAACTTAAAGTAAAAAAAAAACTCCTATTTTACAATCCTTACAGTTATAATGGCACAGCCATGCCATATATGCATTCATAATGTTACCGTTCACATATGGTTTCTGACTAATTATAACTGTTATATCTTAAAGGGGTTGTTTCAAGTATCCTGGATAGGGAATAACATTCTGATTGTTGGGATACTGACATCTGGAGTCTTTTATTGTGGATTTCCAGTGTTCTGGTCCCTCAGGGGCTCTAAGGATAGTAATAGCTTTATTTTTTTTTATCAGCTTTCAGGTATAAAGAATGCTTTTAGAAACATTATCCTTCTGATGTAGCCCAAGCAAGATTTTGGGTGAAAATGATCTAATATTTAACAATTCCCTTTTTGGACTAAAACATTCAAGCCACAGCTTGCTGAAACCATGCACTTAATTTATGGTGAGACTTGCACCTTGTGATAAATCTTCAAAATCACCATCGATGAATGTCATTCACAATTTATCATGAACGCTTGTCTTGAAAAACAAGCAATCTCAAAAATCAATGTTGTACGTTAAAGTCTTCAGGTTTTAAAAAAAATTGGGCTCTGGTGGGTCTCTGTAGGAAGCTGAAAAATGGCTCTGGTGTCAAAGGGTTAAAATGCCATAGTTCCATGTGAGAAGGCAATATACTTTATAACCACACGCCTTTCTCTTGTGGCAATGAGATTGCCGCAAGATGGAGACCTTGGCGGTAAATCTAAATCTCGTCTGTTTGACTTTCCTGCTATTACGATTTTCTGTTTGCCTAATTTGGCGTTTGACCTTGTAAACTGAGGTCCCTTTTGGTAGAGCAGTAGATAAAGTATTACTAATGAGAATATCTCCAGGACATAGTTATGTAGATTTCAAAGAGTGATGTACTTTTAATTATTCTGCACGGCTAATGTGAATGTCAATTAAAGCTAATTATACCTTGGCGTATTTCACTGTAAAGTATTTCCTTTTCTGAGGCCCATACTACATTTAGCGGTGCACCCCAAGGTTAAGCAAGTTATATAAATGTTGACACTGTTCAATTATCTCAAACACAACATTATATTTTAATGGTTTAGTCAAGATGTTTCCTTACATTCAAAATGAACAACCTTATTATAGATCCCGGGAATTGTTGCTGTTTTTTCAGAGCACTAGCCGTGCTGAGGACTCTTGCTATGTCACTTTGTGTTGATTTATATGCAAGACCTTTTCTCCTTATAGCTGGCTACCATTTATGTAGCTATGAAGCTATTTTTCTGTCAAAGGTCACAGACTGATAATATTAGACTGAATTCTGTCCCTTTGCCTGAAACTTGGCAGCTGGGAAGTGTAATGCTAGAAAAAACACCAGAAAGGATAAAGTAATAATTCCTTAGCCAGAAGACTATTATGATATTAAATGTTTTCTGCACAAGTGAAAGAAAACAAACATTTCAATATTACTACTATTTTTTTTTTTTAATTAATTGCCCTTATGAAAGACACAGACCTCATGCACATAGCTGCAGCTTATAGCCTGTAGTGCACAGGTGGTCATCGGCATAAATCAACTTTATCTTATATTACCTGGCATCAGAGGGGACGCATGCTTTTTTACCAGCCCCTCCCATCTACTGCTTCCCATGAATTATGCTTTTTTCTCTATTCAGCACTTCATGTCATTTAACGTCCTATACCAGTGATGGCAAACCTTTTAGAGGCCGAGTGCCCAAACTACAACAAAGACCCGCTTATGTATCGCAAAGTGCCAACACAGAAATTTAATTTGTGATTTATACTCCCTGCTCTGTCACAGTTTTCATTGATACCAGCAGCGAGGACACCAATAAAGCAGAAAATAGTCCCAGGTGGCACTGTAACTTTAAAATAGCTCTGTGCACAGAAAGTCCTGTGCTGTCTGGGACTGCAGGAAGATACCTGGAGTCGTCTCTGGTGATGGCCCGAGTGCCCACAGAAAGGGCTCTGAGTGCCACCTCTGGCACCAGTGCCATAGGTTAGCCATCACTGTCCTATACCCTGTACATTTTCAAAATTTACCACATTCATGTATCTGATCACATGAAATCACAGCATGGCATGCTGTGATTTCATGTGATCAGATACATAACTGGGCTACAATTTGCAAATGTAAATGGTATAGGACCTTAGATGAAATCACCCTGGTCACATGACCTGAATGCAACACAAGGCACAGTGTACAAAAGTGACACATTTTTCCTATAAGTAAACAGAGCTTTATATGTCTGTAGTTGAATATCGGCAGATGGTCCCTAAGTGCAAGGAGGTAGGGCAGTGATTAAGAGACGCCGAAAATAAGGAAGGGTGGTTCACTTGGAGCCTGGGAGAGGAGAAGAGTCAAATCCAGGAGAGAAGAGTAAAGAAGGTTAATTTGCATATCAGAAAAATGGCTGTAATTAAGGTACAGCGCCTCACTGGTAGCTCATTTTAGGAGATATGGGGAGGACTTATAACCCTTTACCAGCAGGTATTGTTGGTTTGCGGGGTAAAAGCTGCTGACAGGTCCTCTTTAAAGAGGACCTGTCACCTGTAAAAATGTCACTAGGAGCTGCTTACTAAAGTAAGCAGCTCCTAGTGGTACCAAAGATGTAGTTGGTATCGGGAAACCTCGGATAACGCTAGCGGACACTGCAGCATTGAAAACTAATCTTTTATTGTCTTGTAAATTAATTTAGATATTTATATAAAATAATTATTACATTTTGTAGCAAAGTTTTCAAGACAATTTTTTAAGTTGCATTTCGCCCAATGGTTTCATTGTGGCATATAAGGTGTGTTGCAAGATGAAGTGTGTAAAAGCTGTATTTTCTTACTACAGCAGTGTCTTAGAATAGATGGGTTTATTCTCCTGCTGTTTATTCACTGCCTTTGCTGGCTGTAAATTATATATTCATAAGTATGGTAGTATCCCATCTGTTTCTGCAGAGTGTGGCGGTTCTGTTCTGGGGATAATTATTTGTGCAGCACATCTAATTACTGAATAATTCTAGTTCATGGCAGTAACAAGTAAAATCTCGGGTAAAGGTTGACTGCTCAAAGGCACAGCCAGGCATTTTTTAGGTGACAACTTTGCTTCCACGATTGCAAGTCTGTTTGCCACTCAATTAATATAGAGATTAATTTCCTTTAACTGAGAAACGCCAAAAAGTTTCTTTCCTTGCCTTAGTTAACATGCAAATACAAAGGATTATGGTAATTTTTAGGTATTCTATATTGAGTGATTGAGCAGGAAAATATTACTTCTATGTCACATGTTGAGGTGTTGTGTGCTTGTGATTTAAAGAGGCATTAATGTATCGATTTCACATCTTTTTTTAGAATGATGGCTGGGGAAGGAAAAACAAAATATGTCACCATAATTCTGTAATAAGGTGAATTGCTGTAACAGGCAAAGGAAAACAGCTGAATTATTTTTTTTTTTCTCACATAGGAAGTTATGACATAGGGATTTTTAATTTTTGTTTTAAAGCAGCTGTTCTGGACTCAAATTGTTTTCAGCACTGCAAACAGTTGGAAATAAATGCCCATCCATTTAGGAATAAATAATGCAGAATGAAAGTTTTTGATCAGTATCCATCAATTTGCAGATGGTGCTCCTGGCTTTGAAACAATTTACATATCACAGCATTTTCTGGATCATTTCCTTTCTGGTTAACCCAATCTGCAACTAGGTTCTGTGCACATTGGCAATATGAGCGGATTTAATGAATTTTCTGCCTGAAAAGTCTGTGTTTTGGGATAACATGCAATTATGGGTGAAATATTCTTTAAACTGCTTAAAATAGTTTAAAAAATAAGCTTAAAATAGCGCCAGTGATGCTGCCATTTTGAAGCGGCTTGTGACCACAACTGTTTTCCTACCAATATTGTTGACCGGACACAGGTGTAATGCTTCAGCCAGTGATTGGCTGGCTTCAGCTCTGTGTCACTAGGCACCAGGAAGTCCAAACAAGTTTTAGGACCGGAGCAGCAAGGACGTTTTTATGGTATATGTGATATTACACCAGTTTCATTTCTTTTCAATTTTTTTTGACTGTGGCCCCACTTAAATACTTTCCAGGCTCTTTACAGCCGACAGGTCTGCCAGGAAAGGATGTTTTATCTGGTGCCTGACCATGAATTTAAAAGGACTGTAGTAAAGCTTGTTTATACGCAGAGTGTGAGCCTTCACACCTTTGCAACCACATCTCTGGAGCAAGGGTATCAAAGGATGTAAGTTTGTGTGCCTCTTTCCCATCAAAAAGTACAAACAAAGGAATATTATATTTGCCCCATAACTTGGACATAATTCATAATTATGAGTCCTCAGTTGCATGAAACTGTTAAATGGTTGAGATACACCTATGGCCTGCGTTTTAAGAGCCTAGCTGGATGAAAACCCATGAAAAGTCCCCTGATTTTAAGCCTACCCACCTCAAGTTTGGTATGGGGTGAGAATTGGCAAAGTACCGTGATGATTGGAAGCAATGGCATAGTGGTTGGTCCTCCAATCAAAAGTTATGGGTTTTTAATAAAAATTCAGACACAGAAGGTTCCTCTCTGGAGAGAGGAGGAAATGCAGAAATGCAGTGACATCACAGTAAGGGGGTAGGGAACGAAAACCTGCTGGGTTTAACCCTTGGCTGCTAGACATTTCTGGAAATTTTGTCATGTTATTGGCCAGAGCAATTTTTTACAATTTTAATGTGTACAAATAAAACATTAAAATTACAGCAAAAAGAATTAAGCTTAACCCCAACAAACCATATATTTTCTGAAAGCAGGCATTTGCCCCATTTTTTAAAATGACCAGAGGCGCCTTCATGCAATTTTGGTTCAAAATGTAATTTGACTTTGATGGCACAAATGTGCTTCAAACAGAAAATATTTACTTTCATGGACATGTGACATAGGAGACAATGGTTCAGTTTGCCCATCTAAATGAGCCCTAAATGATACTGTTTAGTATACAATTTTATATTAACATTACCAGGACAACCTTTACATCATATATATATATACACTACACTGTCATAAAACACTAAAGCTCTCCTCACAAAACACTATTTGAACTTTATTAATCACGTGTGATAAAGCTTTACAGACGTTTGCATTACATTTTTAAGCATAATGTAAACACCCCATGTGACCGCACCCTAAACATTCAGATAATGCTTTTTTTTCTTCTTTTCTTGAAAGTCTTGTGATAAAGTCTGCTTGTGAGTCTGCTAGAGTGCTTGTGGGTAAATTTAGCATAAAGATGTAAGTGGACCAAGCTTAAAGTGTAAGCTTCATTCTGTGCAAAAAAAATAAATAAATAAAGAACACCTTTAGTGTCTTGGGAATGATTCCCTAAATTATTTTGCCTCTTGGTCCTCATTTAGTACCTTTTTTGGCCCATCTACCTATGTATCTAAAACTTTAGCACAGCACATGAGGGGACAGCTTGAAGTCTAGGAGAGTCTCTCTCTCCTGCCATTTCCTGCTGTGGCGTGTGAGGTGAAGGGGGAGTGGGATTGTTATCGATCTGCAGCTTGTGTCTGTGGGAATTATCTGTATATATACAAGTGTAGGGAAAGCTGAGGGAGAGACAAGTGTACTACATTAGTTAGGGCTTGTGCACATGTGCTGGAGCACTGAGCCATGAGGTAATCAGCTGTGAGCAGAGAGAACAGGTGGGCGTGTCTCTCCTTCCGTAGTCAGCTCAGTGAAGACAATGCATTGAACTGTGTTTTTAAACACACAATTGAAAAGTATTCCACATTCACTATGTTCTAGAGCAATATAATGTTATCCTGAAGTGTGTTTTATCTCTTCCTCTAACAAATCCCATTTTATTTTCAGTTTGACAAAACATATTCTTATTCCATTCGCCATAACTATGGAAAAGAGGGGAAAAGAACAGATTATACACCTTACAGCTGTATGAAAATAATTTTATCGAACCCACCAAGTCAGGGTGACTATCATGGTAAGTATGTTATTTGTTGCACCTTATATGTTTTGGTATAGTACCTATGGTATTGGTGCTTGTGTCGTCACAATAAATTATTAGGAAAGAAAGGTGCTTTATCTCTTGTTGAATTCACTTTGTAGTTGTAGATCAGAAAAAAGGTTTGAGTAGTGAGGGCATGCACAAGGGCTAGTAAATAACTTTAGACTTTGTCAGGCAGTATACTATGGGAAATATTCCTGAGATGCTCCTCCCCATATGTACACACACAGTGCTTTATGTGGCATAGAGAGTTCTTTTGTAAGAGCTGTCGATGGGTATATTTGCAGGGAGTTTACATTTTTTTGTATAAATATATGAGTTTACACCCAGAAACATTTTGACAGTGACACAGAGCTTAACATTTTTGTTGTTTACATAAAATCATAATGGGCTTATAGCAGGGCTGATTCTAGCCTTTCTGATGCCTGAGGCGAAAATGGAAATGGCGCCCCCCTCCCATGCAATGGACCCCTGATCCCTGCTACATTCCGGTCACCAACTTTATTGACACAGATCAGTGGCATATAGTCCCTTTATAGGATATGATCTATTCCATCATACAGAGGAATTCATCACAATTTCTCCCTCCTATGGTTATCACCGCTGTGTTAATCTACAGTTGTATTTAGGTCCGTGCAGCACATTTCCGCACTGTGCATGCAGGAGACACTCATAGATAGTATATACAGGCAGGATCACCACCACATATAGTATATACAGGCAAGATCCCCCATATTTAGTATATACAGGCAAGATCCCCCATATTTAGTATACAGGCGGTCCCCTACTTAAGGACACCCGACTTACAGACAACCCATAGTTACAGACGGACCCCTCTGCCCACTGTGACCTCTGGTGAAGCTCTCTGGATGCTTTACTATAGTCCCAGACTGCACTGATCAGCTGTAAGATGTCTGTAATGAAGCTTTATTGATAATTCTTGGTCCAATTACACCAAAAATTTTGAAACTCCAATTGTCACTGGGGCAAAAGAAAAAAAATTGTCTAGAACTTCCATTATAAAATATACAGTTTCGACTTACATACAAATTCAACTTAAGAACAAACCTCCAGACCCTATCTTGTATGTAACCCGGGGACTGCCTGTATACAGGCAGGCGTCTCGCACAGATAGTATGTACAGAGAAGAGCCCCATAGATAGTATACATAGGCATGATCCCCACCATAGACAGTAAATACAGGTAAGTTCCCCAAAGATAGTATTCACATGCAGGATCACTCCCCATAGATGGTATATAGAGACAAGACCCCCATTAGATAGTTTATACAGGCAGGATCTGCACCATAGACAGTAAATACAGCTAAGATCCCCATAGATAGTATTTACATACAGGCCACACCCTATATACAAACATACAGTATATACACACATTTTATATAGTACATGTACATTATAAAGACATTATATACATAGACATACAGTATATACACACCCTATATACAAGCATACAGTATAAACATACCATATAAACACTGCGTATGAATAAAAATAGAATATGCACACATAGGGGGAGGGGTTGTGGGAGTGAGCGGGTGCCCGGGCAGCCTAAGCGGAATATACCTCCTCCTCTCCGACAGCGGATGCCAGGGCGGGACCAGAGGCGTGGGTGGTGGTTGTGGAGGGGTTTGATGCTCGGCCGGGCTGGGCAGGAACGTGACGATGGATGGGCCTTGTGGTTGGAGACTCCTCTTCTCTACTGTCAGCTTGCCGCGGCCGCCGGCAACGCTGTATGGGACCGAGCGGCTGTGATGCTAGCATGGTGTTCATGACCATTAGGTGAGCGGTGATTGGTCTACGTGCCGCTTCTTAAAGGGCTCAGCAATCTGCCGCCTGAGGCTGGATTTTCATCCCGCCTCATGGCAGATGCGGCCCTGGCTTATAGTGTGGAGCTTTCATGTGAGTGTGTGCATAGGTAAAAATCTGGCTAATCCATAATCGGTTAAGCAGGTAAAATTAGATCCAAAGGGGGTGCCATTTGTAGCTATCAACAAGATGAAAAGAAAATTATGTAAAATAAAATTTGGATGCTCACAGAATACTTTCTATGGGCAAAGCCACAGCTAGTATACAATAAAAAATTAACATCAACTAACTACCATCAACAAAATCATATATAATTAAAAGTACCATCATGTATAAATCCCAATTCCCACCTGACTCCGCCCATAGAGGAACAATGGAACTGTGACCTCAAGGAGAAGGGGGAAAGGGAGAAAGCAAAGGGAAAAAATACTTTACATCTACTTCTACTGTTTTAAATTTCAACTCTTTTAGTACAATCTGGCCATTAATCCCAAATTTTGCTAAGCTTTTTAAATGTTTTATATCTCTTCCCGTGCACAATTTTAAATTAAGCTGGTTGTCAACACAAAGTTTAAAGGTGTATTCCGGGAATATGAATATGATACAAAAACCCATGATGCTATAAATAAATGAATATAACAAAACGCAATGTCATTAGTTAAAGATGTACTTAACTTCCGACGCCCTCCGGGTGTCCCACGCTGCTTTGGCTCCGGTCCGCGTGCCATGTAAGCAAACATGCCCACCAGAGCAGTACTGGATTCAGCTTTCGGCCGGCCACGCCCACCCGTCTCTATTCACAGCACTGTGTATGCAGGCCGGAAGGTTGTCTGGTCCGGTCGGAAGCTTAATCGAGCTCTGCTCTGGCGGCCATGTTTGTTTACATGGCGCTCAGATTGGAGCGACAGCAGAATGGGACACGAGGAGGGCGTCAGTAAGTACATCTTTATTTTTTTTAAGCAGCCTCCTCCCGGATAACCCCTTTAAATATTTTGCTTCTCTAAAGTATGAGGAGTAATCACCAAAACGTGGCCGCCACGTAGAATTACAAGTCCCAAGATTCTTTAGTTCTCAGTAACTCCTCCTCCCTACCAGTGACAGACTTTCTTGCTCTGTTACCATAGTAATAATGTTTAACCCCTTAACGCTCTGCGCCGTAGCTCTACGTCGCAGAGGTATAGGGAATGTATGAAGAGGGCTCATGGGCTGAGTCCTCTTCAAACAAAGGTGGGGGTTGTTGCATATTGCAGCAAACCCCCACCACTAATAACCGCGGTCGGTGCTTGCGCGGGCGCCGCTATCTTTATTCCGATCGCCGCGCCCCCAAACGTCATCGGGGGGGGGGGTATCGGTTGCCATGGTAGCCTCGGGTCTTCGTTTGACCCGAGGCTTAATGGCTTCTGCAGATTCGTTACACCCCCTTTCGCTAGAACTGATATAAAACATAATAAACAGTAAAAATCACAGACACATTAGGTTTCGCCGCGTTCCAAAATGCCCGATCTATCAAAATATTAAAAAGGTTACAGCCGACGGGGACCTCCGGGACGGGAAATGGCGCCCAAATGTCCGAAATGCGACTTTTACACCTTTTTACATCACATCAAAAATGGAATAAAAATTCATCAAAATGTCGCACAGACCTCAAAATGGTAGCAATGCAAACGTCGGTTCATTTTGCAAAAAATGACACCTCACACAGCTCTGTGCGCCAAAGTATGAAAAAGTTATTAGCTGCAGAAGATGGCAAATATTTTTTTCCTTTTTTGTACACATTCGTTTAATTTTTGAAAATGTATTAAAACACAAAAACTGTATAAATTTTGTATCACCGCGATCGCACCGAACCAAAGAATAAAGCTGAGGTGTTATTTTGAGCGCACAGTCAAAGTCGTAAAAACTGAGCCCACAAGAATGTGACGCACGTGCAGTTTTTTTTTTCAATTTTTCCACATTTGGAATTTTTTGAAAAGTTATGGATCTTTGAAGGTGGAGAGCGAGAAATGAGCGAAAAAACCCTTTGTCCTTAAGGGGTTAACTTCTATCACTACACATCACCACAACGCTGGCCATACTGGATGCACTGCAACCAACTGACTACAGCCAAACATAGTGATGATCAAATGACCTGTCCAGGCAGGTGCAGGACATGTGATGTGGACATGTGACCAGCAGCCATCTTCTGTCCTGTGTATGCTCTGCAACGGACCGGGCAGTGTAAATTAACGGATTGATTAAAGGGCCAGCAGCGTTTTAATGCTTCATTATAGTGTATGTCAGCAGCATTTGTCTGTTTAGGGGAGCAAAATTTTAAATAACAACTAATTATGTATTGAATTATATTTTAAGGACCAATTTGTATATGAGTTATGCTGATTCCTGGAATACCCCTTTAACCATTCTCTTATGGTAGGGCTATTACAGAAATTCCACTTTCTTTCTATCAATAGTCTGGTTAGAAACAATATTTTACTCACTAATACAAATTTGTCTTTGTGAGTACCAAAGGGAATCAATGGTCCAAAAATAACAACTATTGCTTCATAGTCTATTCAAATTCCCACTTTTTTCTTGTTAATACTAAATACGTCTTTCGGTTAATAATACGTGACAACATTTTGATTAATACCTCCAGTAAATAACTTCTTTTAAGGAAACACTTAGCAGAAACTGTAGACCACTTCAGTAAAAGCCAGGCAAAGCATCACAAAGGAGAGAACCCAGGGTTTGGTTATGTGTCATTGTCTGGGATTCTCTACGTAGTATTACAAATGAACGTTTTATTTAAGGTAATGTTTATTACTGCTGAGACCTAAAATTTGACGGCCATGTAGAAAAATGTTTGCAATTTGTAAACTTCACAGGCAAGCAGCGCCCAAACCAAGACGATTGTGACACTTCTGGGCTTACTCGCAAATATTTTTTCCTTTTTGGATGACTAGTCCCCATTGGAAATAAGAATATTTTAAAAACATTTTTTGCTGATCTATTAAATTTTATGCAATTGATATGTGCAATCAAATCAATGCATTTAGAAACTAAATGATTGAATTTTGAATTTTTTAAATTAATCCTGAAAATAAATCTGTAATTCTTAGGGACACACGAAGGCTAACTTTTGCCATTTGAAAAAATCGCCAGAATTGTGGTAAAAGTTAGTTGTTTATTAAGAACAATGAAAATCTTCAGCACAGTCCAGCATGGCGGCCACTATCTCTTACATTGTTTGTAGCTTACAAGCAGTGAATTAATGAGTCCATTCTAGTGATTGTTGTCTTACTA
This sequence comes from Engystomops pustulosus, assembly GCF_040894005.1. Taxonomy (NCBI): domain Eukaryota; kingdom Metazoa; phylum Chordata; class Amphibia; order Anura; family Leptodactylidae; genus Engystomops; species Engystomops pustulosus. The sequence goes on along the minus strand of NC_092413.1, from coordinate 135,893,725 downwards.
CTTCTATAATGTTCCCTGGAAATCTTTAATCTGTAATGCTCTAATAACTGCACAAGACCTATTGTGGAAACGGCAACAATATAATAGTCACCAGCATGAAGAACAAACTTTCTTGTATCATTATGTGGTTTCCAGGCAATTAGTAGTAATTTAGTCAGTTTAGGAAGCATCAACAATGTTTAATCCTTGGTTAAACAAACTTTTTTTTTTAATTGCATTGTTCTGTTAGGTTGTCCTTTTAGGCACAGTGATCCCGAGCTGCTGAAGCAGAAATTGCAGTCATATAAGGTTTCCTCGGCAGGAATAAATCAGGTAATTAAAAATCATTATTCTTGTTTTGTTTTTTAGATGTTTGACGTTATTTAAACCTTTGGTGCCACAGACCGCTTTCCTTTTGTTTTTCATCCTTGCACCTCCATATAGCTTTCAAGTTAAATAGGACTTGTCACCCTAAAAAAAAAAAAAAACACTAGGAGCTGTTTACTAAAGTAAGCAACTCCTAGTGCTAATGCACTTTTAGCAGTGTTAAATTGCTAGCTTTATCCGAACCCTCTGATAAAGCTAGCAGGCACTGCAGCGACCATACCCTCAGGACACCCGTCCAGTATATTCATGAGGGGGGCGGTCTGAGGAGACCATCGGCCTATGCTGTGAGCTTGGTCCCCCGTTCCTAGGGTACAGTTGATAGCTTTATTGGAGGTTTTCAATAAAGATAGCAGTTTAACACTGCGGTAGCGCTAGGAGCTGTTTACTTTAGCCTTAACCCCTTACTGACATCTGACATGCTGGGTGCGGGTGCATGGAGAGGGCTTATGGGCTGAGCCCTCTCCATATCCGGTAAGTCTTTGCTGCATATTGCAGCAAAGACTTACCGGTAACATCCGCGATTGGTGCCAGCACCGATCATGGGTGTTTACCCACTGATCGCTGCCGGCGGTTTCATGGGAGCTGCCATCTTTCTTAGGATCGTCGCTCCCCATGACGTCATCGGGGAGCGGCAATCTGTTGCCATGGAAGCCTCGGGTCTTCGGAGACCCGAGGCTACTTCGGGTCAACTAATTCATTACAATTTGCTATCAGCACATTGTAATGAATGAGGAGTAAAATCCCCATATACTGCCATATAGTAGTATGGCAGTATATGGTAGGATCTTACAGACAACCTAGGGTTAAAGTACCCTAGGGAGTCTGAAAAATAGTAAAAATAAAAATTAAAAAAAAAAAAGTTGGTCTTTTTTAGTTTTTTCACTTCCATTTTTCACTCACCACTTTCAAAAATCTATAACTTTTTTATTTTTCCACATAAAGAGCTCTGTGACAGCTTATTTTCTGCGTAACAAATTGCACTCCGTAGTGACTGTATTTAATATTCCATGCCGTGTACTGGGAAGCGGGAAAACACTTCCAAATGCAGTGAAAATGGTGAAAAAACACATTTGTGCCATTTTCTTGTGGGCTTGGATTTTACAACTTTCACTGTTCGTACCAAATGACATGTCTGCTTTATTCTTTGGGTCGGTACGATTACGTGGATACCAAATTTCTATAGGTTTTAAAATGATTTCATATATTTAAAAAAAATTAAAAGCCTCCTGTACAAAAATGTTTTTGGGGATTTTGCCATCTTCTGGCGCCAATAACTTTTTCATACTTCGGTGTACGGAGCTGTGGGTGGTGTAATTTTTTGCAACCTTTTATGGCGTTTTCATTGCTATAATTTTTAGAACTCTGCAACCTTTTGTTCACTTTTTATGAATTTTTTTATATTTTTCAAAATGGCAAAAAAAACCGCTATTTTCCGTTACGGGGTTAAACGCAGTGAAAAACCGTTATATTTTGATTGATCGGGCATTTTCAGACACAGCGATACCTAATGTGTTTATGATTTTTTCTGTTTATTAATATTTATATCAGTTCTAGGGAAAGGGGGGTGATTTGTATTTTTATTATAATTTTTTTTTTTTTACTTTTTTTTTTTTACTATTTTTCAGACTCCCTAGGGTACTTTAACCCTAGGTCTGATCGATCCTACGATATACTGCCATACTGCAATATGGCAGTATATGGGGATTTTACTCCTCATTCATTACAATGTGCTGATACCAATTTCACTGCATTTCCCAGGACACGGCATGGAATATTAAATACTACCATTTTGAAGTGTAATTTGTTACGCAGAAAATAAGCCATAACACAGCTCTGTACATGGAAAAATAAAAGTTATAGATTTTTGGCCTCGGCGTTAGAGGGTTAACAAGTCTTAGGTGTTTCTAAGTAGCATTATTAAAAATACATTGCTTCACATTGAATAGGCAGGCGGTAGGGCTGTTCCTCTGTCTGTCTTTGTAGAAGTAGCCATGATATTTTTGACTAGAGATGAAGTATTTGGGGTCTGTATTTCCAGTGAGTGGATGTATTGATAATCTTTAATGAGTGACTTTCTCTTTGGTCTGCTCTTTCCATCTATAAATATTGTAATGTATGGCCCCTTGGACTCCAATAGGGTGCACATATCTTGATATTCTACTACTGCTTGTAGCACAGTAACGTTATCAGAATGTAGTCATTCCATTATTGTACATTCATAGCAGTTGAGATATTATTAGTAAATTGCTCAGTCCTTACTTACTGGTAAGTTACCGGGCAAACATGTGTTTATAGTCACCAGAAGGTATCGCTCTTCTAGATGACGTTGATAGAACAGTAGCAAGTAAATGATACAACATCTTTACATCTGATTGCCGTTTTGTGTATTGCGCTGGAGGGTGGACCATCTGGGCTAGGCGTATGTGTCTTCCCAAAATCAGCCTGGCAGTCACTTGCATAATTCTGTTAACATCTAATGTTTTTTTTTTTTTGGTGTACAGGATTCAGTGCAGTGTTTGTTATCAACATCTACAAAATATAAATTATGTTGGTCCCGGTTTTCTGACTGCTACAAAAAGTAAACCAACCCAGAAGATATCTAAGGCTACGTCTTAGCAATAGAAAATTGCTAAGTATGGAGCAACAGAAAATTCAGGGTTTTTTTTAAAACCCTTCCAGGTTTTTCCTGTTTTGTTTTTAACTCCCCTTCATTCACAAGCCATATATTTTTGATTTTCCCGTTTGCAAAGCTATATGATGGCTTGTTATCTGTGGGACGAATTGTTCTCTATTGTCGCACAATTAACTATTCTGTGACATGTACTGGAAAGTTGGAAAGAAATCCTGAATGTGGTGGAATTGCCTTAAACCCACCATTGCGCGATATTCTTATGGGCCTTGCTTCTACAGGTTTCACAGTGCGGTTAATTGATATCTTTATGTCTTAACAGCTTGCACAGGCAATTTTACACTTTCAAATAAAGTTTCATGTGTATGAACGTGTAAGAGTTTTCCCTGCACACAGGGAGCACTGTGCACGGCTTGCAGAACAATTCTACTTTTGCAGGACTGACAAATACAATATCAGAGCTCCTTACTCCATGTAAATGGTACACAGTGATTAAGGAGCTCTGCTGTGACCCTCACTAATGTTGGACTGAAGTGCAAAGTCCTATCTTCTGCACATGTGCCATCTCCTCTCATTGCGGCCAATGCCTCGGATCAAAGGGTGTGTGGATCAGCACACAGCACATTTAGTGATAAAGACCCTGTTCCCTTGAGCACAAGATTTCTAGAAGAAACTATACATAGAGTTCATCAACCTTATTTTGGGAAAAGTAGCCTAAGGGGAGGTGCACAAAGTATATTAAAGCTAGCTATATTAATTCAGTATTGTATCAACTTTCCACGCTCTTTACGAAGCATTTTTGGTTTCTATATACACGGCTACATGCCTTGAATAAAGGGTTGAGTGCAGTTTATGACCTCTGTGTGTATTTCTGTTGTACTCTGTCATCCTGGCAGCGATTTTTATCTTCCCCTCTAACTAATAATTTCGAGATCACCTTACAACTGAGAAGGGTTGTTGGAGCCCTGGATAAAAAATCTTACAACCCCCCCCCCCCAGTATATAGCCAGCCAGTCCTCCTATTATACAGCCAGCCAGTCCCCCAGTATATAGCTAGCCAGTCAGTCCCCCCTCCAGTATATGTTTATATGGTCTGCATTTTTTTTATAAAAGAACAGTAAAATAGATGGTGTGAGGACATTTTAGGCATAAATCTTAGTATAACCTGTATCAAATTAAATAAGTGGGATCCTTGTCTGATCCCTTGTGAGTATATTACTTTCTTAGTGCTGGTTTATACATAATGCTCTCATCCCTGATGCCCACACTAAGAAATAAAATGTAAGGCGGATATATAATCTGTTAGGCAGTAACAGGAAATCCAAATAGTTAGCACTTCTGTCCATATCTTCTGATATAATCCATTCTGTAAACGTAATTTATTTCTTCAACCTTCAATAAATGTGAGGCAGTATCTAGTAATGTGGACAGCGGGGATTTGAAGCTGACTCTATTGCTGTGTCTGACAGAGGAAAGCATGGTTCTGGAAAGGGAGGGCTAAGATGTCACCTTTCTTCAATTATGTACTGTAGTAGAGGTTATCTCTTCATAGCAGCAATTTCCTGGGTTTGATAAGCCGGCAAAGGACTTCTTTTGATTATTGTATGGGACTTAGCAAGGGATGTTGTCTATCCACTATAAAGGTCAAGCTGCATTGCATTTTGTTGATAAGAATTGGAGAGCATTCAACCCTGAAGAGATTACATAAAGTCAAAATTAAGAAGCAAATTGTGTTTTTAACAGGCTTTCATCTAACAGATGTTTAAAAGGGAACTTTCACACTGAGGTACTTGGTAGGGCTGTAACATTGTATGATCTGATTACAAGGCAATGTTGTGTTCTACTCTAAATAATTCCGACTTAAAGGTGATGACACCACATCTATACTGTTGTTCTTTGCCACCAAATTATTAATGACATGATCTGTTTTAAAGATGGCAATTCAATTTCAGTAAACTTTAGCACACTGACAAGACATTGGCCCAGTAGCACTTTATGCAGCTTGGCATTAAATGAACAAAGCTCTGAGTAGTATGCCATGAATGATTCTGCATGTTAACTTATCCTACAAAAAGCGAGCCCTAATACTGGAGTTTATAAAAAATTTTTTTTAAAACTATACTTACCTTTCCGACACCACTTTCAGCCCCCAGAGGCCCACTTCTTGCTTGGGATGCTACGTTGCACTGGAGCATTCGAAGCAAGACGAGGACCTTTTGGGGGGTGTCGGAAAGGTTAATATGTTAATGTTAATGGCTTGGCATATTCGGGCAGGGGCTGGTCGGCTATATACTGAGGAGGATAGGCTGGCTATATACTGCAGGGGCTGGCAGGCAATATACTGGGAGGCCAGGGGCTTGCAGGCTATATACTGGGGGGGGGGCAGGGGCTGGCAGGCTATATACTGGGGGGAGGGGCTTGTAATATACTGCAGGGTCTGGCAGGCTATATACTGGGGGGGGCAGGGACTGGAAGGCTATACACTGGTGGGGCGCAGGGACTGGGAGATATGGGCTGGAAGGCTATATTCTGGGTGGAGGCTGTGACCAATGCATTTCCCACATTAGGCTTGTACTCGAGTCAATAGGTTTTCCTATTTTTATGTTAAAACTAGGTACCTGGACTTTTACTTGATTATATACGGTAATAATTTTTTATTGTTATGCTATTATGACCCTAAAATTAATCAATTGGAAAATACACATTTTACCGCAAAAGACAAGCTCTCGAACGTCCATGTCAGATAAAAAGTAAAAAAACAAAGCAAGTCCTGTGTCCTTAAGCTGGTAACATCTTTTACAGTGGGACAAAACATTTTGATGCACTTGTATGCCAGGTAGTAACTGGCAATTCCCAATATTATTTTTTGTTTTTATTTTTTAATTTTTACATTTCAGGGTCTTATAGACAGAAGATGAGGACTGACTTGGGTGGGGCTTCATGTTATCCCATCTATAGAATATATTGTATAATATATAATCTATAGATTATATTGTATAATGAGGTGGTTATTCAAAAGTTGTATGCTTTTATTAAATGTTAATTTTTCTTTTTGTCTTAGATATTGGACCTGGTAAAGGGTATGCATTTCCAGCTTGCCTGTCAGAAGTATTTTGAGTTAACACACAATGTAAGCTTTTCTTGTTAATTTATGTGAAATTTTCAGTTACTGTGAATCATGTTGGATTAAAGAAGTGTTACAATATATTCTAATTACATTAACGGTTTTATCTGAGTTTGTTCCCCTTGAAATTCTCCAAACATGGTTTCCAAGTTACTCCAAATATAAAAAGAATCTGTTTCCCCCTAGTCCTATGAAGGACCCTTGTAACTTTTATCCAGCTGCATTGCAGGCAAGCAACCACTGGTAAGGCCATAATGTACTGCCATTGTATGATATGAGCCTATTGTAAAATATCATTAAGAGTGAAAGCAATCTTAATGTCATAAATGGGATGGGAGATTCTTTAGTTATTAACATTTCATGCACCAATAGGACATTTCTGAACAATAACTATAGTAAACTAAGATTTTCCTCCTTGGTTAAAAAAAAAAGTGATGGTGCTAAAGTACGGAGATAAATGAATAAATTGAAAACAGTGGTTTGAAACATGACATACCTTTATTCCTGCCAAAGTTACTCATTTTTCTGTGACAAAAAGTTAATTGGTCATAAATGATGGACTATTAAAATATATATTTCTGTTGTGAATAAAACAATGATCCCTACTTTTCATTCTTCTTTCAGTCTCAAGTTTAGTTCCATTAAACATATAATTCAAATATATTTACATATTTTAAATTTAAACAGTAAATTTGCCCAAACTTTAGCTACATGAGGAAACGGTTTAATGATTACAAAAGGTATTAGAATGTTTTTTGTCCGTCTTAGAGTTGAAGATTGTCTGCTAAGCCTCTGGTACAGGTTTCACCAGAGATCAGCACAATCTTTGTCATTTTCTCTCATTTTAATCTGAACACAAATTCTAATTCCTCATAAATACTGATACATACTGTATTTCCCATGAACCCTTTGATGATGGTTTTCAAAATGGCCACCATCTTGGACACCACTTTTCATAGATTTTCTCCCTTTCTCTTCGGCCACGTACAGAATAGGCCCAAGGCCACATACAGAACGCCCTTCCCAATGTTTCCTTTTATTTATGATTTCTCCATAATTTTTTCCCACTCTGTAAATAAAAAAAAAAAAGATAATGCAATGGTTTTGTCTCTGTCTGTATCATCTATCCATAGTTTCAGAATACTTCTAGTGTCACTCTATGTAGTGTCTGGTATCTTGTCCTTTAGCATTTTAGGCACTTCGACCTGTTAACTGATAGCGGTAACCACAAAGCATTGTGGATTGTTACATGTGTAATATGAAGACTTTATCAGCTGCCTTCTCTAAACCACTTAATGAGACCCAAAAGAAATTCCTAAGTGTTCCAGTAGTGCAGTAATTGCTTGAAAACCGCATTAGCCTTACCCTGAAATGTGAAACTTTTGTTTGTGTGAAGGTCATTGTGCACATACTGCAGAGAAGAGAGATAGCATCACTAACAAGTTGTACAGAGGCCTCATATGACTGATCCATTCTGCAGCTTCTTATTGATCCAACAATATGATATACATATTGAAAAGATTTCAAAATTAATCTTAATAATATTACTGTTAGGTATTTCTTGTCAGCTATGCCCCAGTTTTATGGTGTGTTTCCCTGATGGGTAGCTATATTTAATTCATATGTGTGACCTACTACATTTTTCAACATTATGCTTCATTAGAGCTAAAGCTCAAGAGCATTTATGTGGCTTTTTAATTGAATTTTAATATGAGATCAGATGGGCCTCATTGATCCCAAATATAATATACTTGCTTGCAAAAGATGTAGGAGAAGAACATTGGAACCGATAAGAAAACTTGTCTAATAGCATGTTCACATCATGTGAAAGCTTTCAATCGCAGGGATATGCTGGAAGTTTTTCCAAATAAATGCCTCTGCATAGTGTATTTTCTCAATGTCAGGAGATTTGCATGCAATTTGTATTTTCATCTGCCATAGTATTAAATATCAAATTTAATGTGATGTGTTAGTATATATTTTCCAGTTACAGGGGTATTCCCACGAAGACAAGTTTCTTATATGTACTCAGGATAACAAAATAACACATTCTCTAATTCACTGTCATTAACAAAAATGCAGCAATTCACAGATATAAGTCCAACCTGCCTCTATCAGTCTTGCTGTACACCATTTCAGTTGCCCCTAAACACAACCTAGTAACTTCTGACTTGGGGTCGGGCCGCCATCTTGGATGAGATTATGCAGATGAGATTTCTTTACGTCTATGCTATGTCGCTGTAGCCACAAACCCTGCAGGGAGCTCAGGGACCATAACATCCTATCAGCACATGGGAAGCAGTGAGAGAGGCTGCAAGCTACAAGGAGATAAGTGATGCGGGGAAAGGGGGATGCAGGCACATGTCTATGAGATGTAGCAGAGCTCATAGTGTAAAAGTGCAAAAGTCTGCAGCCTCTGCCTGTCTGTGATCCAGGGGAAGGGGGAGGCACTAAATCACCGTTGGTATACCATAGCAATTACCTTTAATACACATACATTTTCACTTGTTAAGCAACTAGTGTGTTAATAACACAATATGCATTATATCATGTTAAATTATATATGAGGATGTAGGAAGCATTTTACATCTTCTGTTACTTTGTCTCTACACAGGTTGATGACTGTGGGTTTTCATTGAACCATCCAAATCAATACTTTGCCGAAAGTCAGAAACTTCTTACAGGTGGTCGTGATATCAAGAAAGAGCAAGCAGCAACAGAAAGTTCTCAATCAGAACCTCCAACCCAAATCACTTCTAGTTCCTCCTCAAGTACTAATGTCACCAGCACACAGCCAGAGGATATGGAAATCTTGGAGCAGTTTTTAAGTGAATACTGAAATGATGGAGTTCTTTAATATTTTTGTTGTCCGCATATGCTTTGCTGACAAAAATATAATGGAGCAGTCTTTTACAGAACAATTTATTGCATCTAATAAAAAAATAAAATTTTTTTGTTATATCTTTGTACTGTCAACTGTGTTACTAGCTGTTGGAAAGCTATAGGATTCAGTTTTGCACCTCCCCTTTATTCTTTGGGTCAGGATGATCATGGGGATTGCAAATTTATGTAGGTTTTATTAGGTTCTAATAATTTTTTAAAAATCTTGTGGTTTTTTTTTTTTGCCATATTCTGATGGTAATTACTTTTTCATACTTTGTACTGACCTGTATAATTTTTTGCAAGAAGAGATGATCTTTTCACTTCTGCTCTTTTAACCCCTTCCCGACATTGACGATAGTACTGCATCGCGGGAGGTGCGTTCCCACAAAATGCAGTATTATTGCGTCAAGCTTCTGGCGCCAGCTCCTGAACGGAGTGGGTGTCGGCTAAAATATATAGCCGACACCCGCCTTTAACACCTGCGATCCTTTTAGGGACCTAATTGAAGCAAACACCTGTAGGGGAAAATACACATATTACACCTTGCTAAATTCTCCAAAGGGTGCACTTTCCCAAAGGTTGTTTTGAATATTTTGAGGGGTGTAGTTTCTAAAATGGTGTCATTTGTGGGGGTTTCCTGTCATGTGTACCTTATAGGCACTTCTAACTAAATTGACCCTTCAAAAGTAGGTTTTGATGATTTTCGTGAAAATATGAAAAATTGCACCTAAAGTTATAAGCCTCCTAACATCCTAAAAAAGGAAAAGATGTTTGAAAAATGATCCCAAGTTAAAGCAGACATATGGAAAATGTTAGTTATCAAGTTATTTTAGTTATATGACCAGCTTTCCAAAAAGTAGAAAATTTTGAATTTGGAAAACATTGTTTTTTTCAAAATTTTTGCCAAATTTCCATTTATTTCATAAATAAATACTAAACATATTGATTAAATTTCTCAACCAACATGAAGTACAATGTGTCACGAAAAAAACTATCTCAAAATCAACTGGATATGTTAAAGCGTTCCAAAGTTATAACCACTTAAATAGACACATGTCAGATTTTAAAAAATGGGCCGTGTCAGGAAGGTGAAAAGTTGCTTCAGCATTAAGGGGTTAATGAAACTGTGAGAGCTTGTAATCACTGTTTATTCCAATTTTGCAACCAAATCTGGTTTGACCACCGTGGAATAATAGTTTTTATATTTTGATAGACCAGACATTTTGGGATGCTGCAATACTTAACGTGTTTATAATTTTTTTTTTTACAACTTTTTGATCCTACCATATACTGCTATACTACTGTACTGTAGTATGGCAGTATATGGTAGCATCCGACAACCTAGGGTTAAAAGTACCCTAGGGGTCTGAAAAATAGTTTAAAAAAAAAGTAAAAAAAAATCAAAATAACCCTAAAATTAAAATCACCCCACTTTCCCTAGAACTGATATAAATAAACAGTAAAATTCATAAACATGTTGGGTATCGCCGCATCCCAAAACAGGTGAGGACACTGATGATTTACACAGAACATGCACTCACTACATTTACTATGTTAAAATGACATGGCAACGTAATCCCTTTTGGAAACAGATTATTTGAGACTACAAGCAGAGGCTTATTAAATTAACTCTTAATGTACATAAAAATACAGTACACTTAAAAACAAACTAGTCAGATTACAATAAAGGAAAAAAGTTAAAAATATGCATACATTACATAGAAATAGTTTATGGGAAAAAGAAACAACATACCCTTACAATCAGATTGCAAGTGGCAAATTGGCCGGAGGACACAGCATGGAGAGAATTGGACCAGTCTTCTAATGAATACAATCATCAGAACTGAACAAGGCCATGTGGCCGTTTCACTAATTTAAAGCCAGTGGGTTTTTGATCCTCACCCCTGGCTGTGATGTCACTGTGAGGGGGAGTTTCTCATATCCCCCTCCCTTCAGAGAGGTACTGGATGTGTCTGGGATTCTAACATTAGGGGTATTCTGTAATTGGCTGGGTTCTCCTGCAGCTAAGCTTTTGATACTTGGGACATCTAGATCCTCTAAATCTCCCCTGTAATGGGGGGCCCATAATTATGAATTATGCCCCAGTTTTTTTTTTTTTTTTGCGGGAAAGTAACACACAGGTCCACTATTCTTTTCATCTCCTTGTCCCCAGAGATGAGGTGTGAATTTTTGCACTAGGGGTAGCGAAGAGATTTATCTTTCAGGTGAAATTTGTGTAAAATGTCCTAAGTTCACTCATGTAGCAATAACTTGTCTGACCTTGAGCATTAGTTACAGCACAGAAAATGTATTTAGTAGTTGAATTGTCTGCTGAGGCATAGCAAACTACCCTTGAAGGACAGTCCTAAGGTCTTTGAGGTTCTGGGGTACAGAGTTAGGAGCCGGTACATGGCTACTCAACTAATCTCTTAGTCAACAATCTGTTGTCCATGAAGATTAAATTGTGATGTTAATGCAGAGATGCAATAACTGGATTAATGACAGTCTATTGGTAATGTGTAGCACACTTCACATAGAGGAAGCTGCAAACTGCCCAGGAACAATCCAGAAGCAAAAGTCCCACAAAAAAAAACATTAAAAAGATAAAAATAATTTTTATACTCTAACCGGAGCTCCAGATATTGCAACTACTTCTCCTTCTAAAATGTTCCACAGATTTTCTTTCAATAGTGTGATTTTCTACTCCATCGCATGAATAGAAAGAACCTCCAACAAGAATAGACCGCTATTCTGAATATCTTTAGTGCGATTTTTCCTCCTTCGATTCCACCATTTGCCACAGTAGGCCGCGTAGTATGTTCTTTAAAATTGACATTTATTAATAAAAATTATACTCTAAAAATATGCATATAAAATACTAAATGGTACGCCAGCTTCACCTGCTCGCCTGACCCTGGCTTTCGCGAATCTGGGCTTCTTCCGCGACACAGTCTTGTTTCTAAGGGACCATATCCCTACATTTATGAAAAATTATTATTACACCGGTAAAAAAGTAAACATCTAATTGAAGAAATGTGTATATATATATATATATATATATATATGGCAGATTAAAGAAACTGAATGTGAATGCCCAGACGAGAATACCCCTTTAAGTGTGCCGTGTGCATGGCATGTATGATGTGGCCAAAAGTCATCCAAATCTTGCCTTTCATTCTTCCAGTCTCTATGTATCTGATATCACTCTTTGACACTCTACTCTCAGTTGCCAATTTTGTTTACAAACATCTTGCTTGAAGCCTTCCAATGATTAGTTACTTTTGACCAGTTGTTAGGTGTTGCCTTGGTCTCATTATGTGTAAGTGTAAGGGTGCGGTCACACGTCGCGTTTAACGCATGCGTTTAAAAACAGCTGGAGAGGGATTTGCCTAATTAAACAGCTGTTAACACTTTCATTTACAAATGCGCTAACGGTTGTGCTTTGTAAATGCAAGTGTTTACAGCTGTTTAATTAGGCAATTCTCTCTTCAGCTGTTGCAATGCGTTTTTAAACACATGCGTTAAACGCTACATGTGACCGCACCCTAAACAGCATGATGAGAAGGACTAGTTAAATATATTTGATTGAACCAGCAAAATCATTGGGTAATTCATGGATCAAACACCTGTGAATTTTGCCATTTAAGCTACTTGTTAGAGAACAGCAAGTTGTGAAAACTTTAATTAAATATTGAAATGTGCAGCCAAGTTTAGAGCACATTTTAGATTAATCCTGAAATTTCAACTAGCTGTGATTAGTGTATATATATATATATATATATATATATATATATATATATATAAGCAAAAAAGTGGCAGCACTCCAAGGAATCGTGGAAAAAAGTGTGAGGTTTATTCCATCTCATAGAAGCAAAAAAGTGGCAGCACTCCAAGGAATCGTGGAAAAAAGTGTGAGGTTTATTCCATCTCTAGCAACGTTTCAGCTTGACAAAGGCTGATTAACAGCTGAAACGTTGCTAGAGATGGAATAAACCTCACACTTTTTTCCACGATTCCTTGGAGTGCTGCCACTTTTTTGCTTCTATATCTACACTCTTTGGGTAAGAGTATTGGGATAGCACCCGTCTGAACCTTTTTTTCCTGAAGGCTGTGCTGCTTTGCAATTTTTGTTTGTTTATATATATATATATATATATATATTATATATATATATATATATATGAATGGAAAGCCCACAAATCCAATGGAAATATTAACAAACAAAGAAACAGTTGGATGCGTACAAGGGACTAGCAAAAATACATCAATACACCACACATGTAAGATACAGGACAATAAGAATAAAAAAAACTTAAAAAGTACACCCTCATGGTGTGCAAGAATACCAATGGGTAAATGTAGGTCCTATACCCCTAATGCAATCCGCCTTAGATTCCAATGAAGTAAGGAAACAGATGTAAACAGTAATATACAAAGGTACTAGACACAAAAACAGGTCAAAGTATTATGAGTAGAGAAAATGTATATACAATTCCAATAAATGCATACCTACAACCATAACCACATAATACAATACCCAAACTAGGTCTGTACAGTGTCAGCCTTCAGGGATAGTGGACCCACTGGACCACCGCGGACGATGACATAAGCCAACACCTGGAAACGGAATCTAAGATACAACAGAGATGCAAATTATCCTGCTCACTATCCAGTATCCTTGCAGTAATACATCCACATACAGCTGCCTCACTTCCCCAGTAATACCTCCACATACAGCTGCCTCACTTCCCCAGTAATACAGCCGCCTCACCCCAGTAATACATCGACATACAACTGCTTCACCCCCCAGTAATACTTCCACATACAGCTGCCTCACCCCCCAGTACAACATCCAAATACAGCCGTCTCACCCCCCCAGTAATACATCCACATACAGCTGCCTCACCCACAACAATAAATCCACATACAGCCGCCTTACCCCCCAGTAATACATCCACATACAGCCGCCTCACCCCCAGTAATACATCCACATACAGCCGCCTCACCGCCCATCAATACATCCACATACAGCTTCCTCACCCCCCAGCAATACATCCACATCCAGCTGCCTCACCCCCAGTAATACATCTACATACAGCTGCTAACCCCTGAGTAATAAAACTACATACAGCTGCCTCAGCCCCAGTAATACATCCACATACAGCCGCCTTGCTCCAAGCAATACATCCACATACAGCCGCCTCACCCCCAGTAATACATCCACATACAGCTTCCTCACCCCCCAGCAATACATCCACATCCAGCTGCCTCACTCCCAGTAATACATCTACATACAGCTGCTAACCCCTGAGTAATAAAACTACATACAGCCGCCTTGCTCCCAGCAATACATCCACATACAGCCGCCTCACCCCCAGTAATACATCCACATACAGCTGCCTCACCGCCCATCAATACATCCACATACAGCTTCCTCACCCCCAGCAATACATCCACATCCAGCTGCCTCACCCCCAGTAATACATCCACATACAGCCACCTCACCCCCCAATAATAGATCCACATACAGCCGTCTCACCCCCCAGTAATACATCAACAAACAGCCGCTTTAACCCCCAGTAATACATCCACATACAGCTGCCTCACCCCCAATAATACCTCCACATGCAGCCGCCAACCCACCGGTAATACATCTACATACAGCTGTCTCGCCCCCAGTAATACATCTACATACAGTTGCCTCGCCCCCAGCAATACATTCACATACAGCCGCCTCATCTCCAGCAATACATCTACATACAGCGGCCTCACCCCTAGTGATACATCTACATACAGCTGCCTCACCCCTCAGTAATACATCCACATACAGCTGCCTCACCCCCCAGTAATACATCCACATACAGCTGCCTCCCCCCCGTAATGCATCCACATACAGCTGCCTGACCCCCAGCAATAAATCCACATACAGCCACCTCACCCCACAGTAATACATCCACATACAGCTGTCTCACCTCCCATCAATACATCCACATACAGCTGCCTCACCCCCAGCAATACATCCACATACAGCTGCCTCACCCCCCAGTAATACATCCACATACAGCTGCCTCACCCCCCAGTAATACATCCACATACAGCCGTCTCACCCCCCCAATAATACACCCACATACAGCTGCCTCACCCACAACAATAAATCCACATACAGCCGCCTTACCCCCCAGTAATACATCCACATACAGCCGCCCCACCCCCAGCAATACATCCACATTCAGCTGCCTCAGCCCCAGCAATACATCCGCATACAGCTGCCTCACCCCCAGCAATACATCCACATACAGCAGCCCCATCCCCAGCAATACATCCACATACAGCCACCTCACCCCCCAGAAATACATCCACATACAGCCGCCTCACCTCCCATCAATACATCCACATACAGGTTCCTCACCCCCAGCAATACATCCACATCCAGCTGCTTCACCCCCAGCAATACATCCACATACAGCCACCTCACCCCCCCAGTAATAGATCCACATACAGCTGCTTCACCCCCCAGTAATACATCCACATACAGCCGTCTCACCCCCAGTAATACATCAACAAACAGCCGCTTTAACCCCCAGTAATACATCCACATACAGCTGCCTCACCCCCAATAATACCTCCACATACAACCGCCAACCCCCAGTAATACATCTACATACAGCTGCCTCGCCCCCAATAATACATCTACATACAGCCGCTAAGCCCCCAGTAATACATACACATACAGCCCCCTTACCCCCAGCAATGCATTCACATACAGCCGCCAACCACCAGCAATGCATTCACATACAGCCGCCAACCACCAGTAATACATCTACATACAGCCGCCAACCCCCAGTAATACATCTACATACAGCCACCACCCCACCGGTAATACATCTGCATACAGCTGTCTCGCCCCCAGTAATACATCTACATACAGTCGCCTCGCCCCCAGCAATACATCCACATGCAGCCGCCTCATCTCCAGTAATACATCTACATACAGCTGCCTCGCCCCTAGTATTACAGCTACATACAGCTGCCTCGTCCCCAATAATACATCTACATACAGCCGCTAACCCCCCATTAATACATACACATACAGCCCCCTTACCTCCAGCAATGCATTCACATACAGCCGACTCACCCCCAGCAATACATCCACATACAGCAGCCCCATCCCCAGCAATACATCCACATACAGCCACCTCACCCCCCAGAAATACATCCACATACAGCCGCCTCACCTCCCATCAATACATCCACATACAGGTTCCTCACCCCCAGCAATACATCCACATCCAGCTGCTTCACCCCCAGCAATACATCCACATACAGCCACCTCACCCCCCCCAGTAATAGATCCACATACAGCCGTCTCACCCCCAGTAATATATCAACAAACAGCCGCTTTAACCCCCAGTAATACATCCACATACAGCTGCCTCACCCCCAATAATACCTCCACATACAACCGCCAACCCCCAGTAATACATCTACATACAGCTGCCTCGCCACCAATAATACATCTACATACAGCCGCTAAGCCCCCAGTAATACATACACATACAGCCCCCTTACCCCCAGCAATGCATTCACATACAGCCGCCAACCACCAGCAATGCATTCACATACAGCCGCCAACCACCAATAATACATCTACATACAGCTGCCTCGTCCCCAGAAATACATCTACATGCAGCCGCCAACCCCCAGTAATACATCTACATACAGCCACCAACCCACCGGTAATACATCTGCATACAGCTGTCTCGCCCCCAGTAATACATCTACATACAGTCGCCTCGCCCCCAGCAATACATCCACATGCAGCCGCCTCATCTCCAGTAATACATCTACATACAGCTGCCTCGCCCCTAGTATTACAGCTACATACAGCTGCCTCGTCCCCAATAATACATCTACATACAGCCGCTAACCCCCCATTAATACATACACATACAGCCCCCTTACCTCCAGCAATGCATTCACATACAGCCGACTCACCCCCAGTAACACATCCACATACAGCTGCCTCGCCCCCAATAATACATCTACACACAGCTGCCTCGCCCCCAGTAATACATCTACACACAGCTGCCTCGCCCCCAGTAATACATCCACATACAGCCGCCTCACCCCCCAGTAATACATCCACATACACTTGCTTCACCCCCCAGTAATAGCTTACTCACTCCCAGTAATACATCCACATACATCCGCCTCCCCCCAGCAGTACATCCACATACATCCGCCTCACCTCCAGCAAAAAAACATCCACATACAGCCACCTCACCCCCCAGTAATACATCCACATACAGCAGCCTCACCTCCCATCAATACATCCACATACAGCTGCCTCACCCCCAGCAATACGCCCAAATACATCTGCCTCACCCCCAGTAATACATCCACATACAGCTGCCTCACCCCCCAGTAATACATCCACATACAGCTGCCTCACCCCCCAGTAATACATCCACATACAGCCGTCTCACCCCCCAGTAATACATCCACATACAGATGCCTAACAACCAGTAATACATCCACATACAGTCGCTTCACCCCCAGCAATACATCCACATACAGCCATGTGATGATGTGACCAGGGGGAGGGGAGGCCTGCTAGTAATTCATCACCTTAAATTAACCTAATTGAACCAGACTGTTGACAGAACCAGCATGTGGCCATGCTTCAAAGACCTATGCAGACAAACCCACTCTATGCACTCCCCACTCTATACAGACAAAGAGCCATTAAAACTCTCAAATCAAGTTGAATAGAGACAGTTATGAAGTTATGGTCCGTCTCACCAGGACACCAAATACATTTTTGGATTTGATATTCTCAGGAAATCATAACAACCCATTGTTCATGGCTCTAGGATACTCAGTTCCAGAGATATCAATATCTCTGGATAGGACCATAGCAAATGGGTCAGGTTTGGTATCAATGCGATCCTGGGATCCACCTGGATCCAATGATACCAGAACCAGCTGTGGCTTCTCCAGGGCTCTGGATGTAATACCAGGTAGGAGTGATCATTGACTCCTCCTTAGAGTGGACCGAGGTGTGTCCACACCTGATATAATCAGGCACCACTGAAGGGGTCTTGGTCTTTTCACCTGTGGGAACTTTAACATCAACAAAGCGCATAGAGGATCTAATAAGTGTGGACTATCCATCCCCATTAGGGCCACACACACAAAGGTAACTAACTCACCGAACTGCTTAGACTTGTAGTGCTACGCGTGTATTTGTGCTTTGTTTACTGTAAATATCTATTGTGTGTACTGTATTGTCTAGTGTGTCCTTAAGGCAATTAAATATAAAATCTAATCTGTGTTGCTCTTTTATCTCGATCACAAATCTTACGTCCGTGTTTCTCGCTTATATACATCCTACCGGGTTGGTTCCGCACCCTATATAATCCCGTTATGGACCGGGCTTATATTAAAGGAGAACTGGTGGCAGCATAAGGCTGATAATATTCTGTCTCACTGAGGCTAGTGAGAGGGAACTTATAGCCATTCAGGGATTTGATTTAGGGTTGTGCCATATCCGGAAGTTGTGTGGACAACTTTAAACCACTTCCTGCGCCTCTCAGAACCCGTGCGTTCTGGGAGTGTCTGTAAAAGGATAACTGAGTGACCTTGCATACCCTTCAGGGGTCCGGAACGTTGCGGTTTTCTTCACAAGCCGCCTCACCTCCTATCAGTACATCCGCATACAGCTGCCTCACCCCCAGCAATACATCCACATACAACCGCCTCACCCCCCAGTAATACATCCACATACAGCCGCCTCATCCACAACAATAAATCCACATACAGCCGCCTTACCCCTCAGTAATAAATCCACATACAGCCACCTCACCCCCAGCAATACATCCACATACAGCCGCCTCACCCCCAGCAATACATCCGCATACAGCCACTTCACCCCCAGTAATACATCCACATACAGCCGCCTCACCTCCCATCAATACATCCACATACAGCTGCCTCATCCCCAGCAATACATCCACATCCAGCTGCCTAACCCCCAGCAATACATCCACATACAGCAGCCTCATCCCTAGCAATACATCCACATACAGCCGCTTCACCCCCCAGTAATCCATCCACATACAGCTGCCTCACCCCCAATAATACATCTACATACAGCTGCTAACCCCTGAGTAATAAAACTACATACAGCTGCCTCAGCCCCAGTAATACATCCACATACAGCCGCCTTGCTCCCAGCAATACATCCACATACAGCTGCCTCACCCCCAGCAATACATACACATGCCCCCCTTCCCCCAGAGCTAGAAACCCCCAGCTAGAAACCCCATCCCCAGCAATACATCCACATACAGCCACCTCACCCCCCAGAAATACATCCACATACAGCCGCCTCACCTCCCATCAATACATCCACATACAGGTTCCTCACCCCCAGCAATACATCCACATCCAGCTGCTTCACCCCCAGCAATACATCCACATACAGCCACCTCACCCCCCCAGTAATAGATCCACATACAGCTGCTTCACCCCCCAGTAATACATCCACATACAGCCGTCTCACCCCCAGTAATACATCAACAAACAGCCGCTTTAACCCCCAGTAATACATCCACATACAGCTGCCTCACCCCCAATAATACCTCCACATACAACCGCCAACCCCCAGTAATACATCTACATACAGCTGCCTCGCCCCCAATAATACATCTACATACAGCCGCTAAGCCCCCAGTAATACATACACATACAGCCCCCTTACCCCCAGCAATGCATTCACATACAGCCGCCAACCACCAGCAATGCATTCACATACAGCCGCCAACCACCAGTAATACATCTACATACAGCCGCCAACCCCCAGTAATACATCTACATACAGCCACCACCCCACCGGTAATACATCTGCATACAGCTGTCTCGCCCCCAGTAATACATCTACATACAGTCGCCTCGCCCCCAGCAATACATCCACATGCAGCCGCCTCATCTCCAGTAATACATCTACATACAGCTGCCTCGCCCCTAGTATTACAGCTACATACAGCTGCCTCGTCCCCAATAATACATCTACATACAGCCGCTAACCCCCCATTAATACATACACATACAGCCCCCTTACCTCCAGCAATGCATTCACATACAGCCGACTCACCCCCAGCAATACATCCACATACAGCAGCCCCATCCCCAGCAATACATCCACATACAGCCACCTCACCCCCCAGAAATACATCCACATACAGCCGCCTCACCTCCCATCAATACATCCACATACAGGTTCCTCACCCCCAGCAATACATCCACATCCAGCTGCTTCACCCCCAGCAATACATCCACATACAGCCACCTCACCCCCCCCCAGTAATAGATCCACATACAGCCGTCTCACCCCCAGTAATATATCAACAAACAGCCGCTTTAACCCCCAGTAATACATCCACATACAGCTGCCTCACCCCCAATAATACCTCCACATACAACCGCCAACCCCCAGTAATACATCTACATACAGCTGCCTCGCCACCAATAATACATCTACATACAGCCGCTAAGCCCCCAGTAATACATACACATACAGCCCCCTTACCCCCAGCAATGCATTCACATACAGCCGCCAACCACCAGCAATGCATTCACATACAGCCGCCAACCACCAATAATACATCTACATACAGCTGCCTCGTCCCCAGAAATACATCTACATGCAGCCGCCAACCCCCAGTAATACATCTACATACAGCCACCAACCCACCGGTAATACATCTGCATACAGCTGTCTCGCCCCCAGTAATACATCTACATACAGTCGCCTCGCCCCCAGCAATACATCCACATGCAGCCGCCTCATCTCCAGTAATACATCTACATACAGCTGCCTCGCCCCTAGTATTACAGCTACATACAGCTGCCTCGTCCCCAATAATACATCTACATACAGCCGCTAACCCCCCATTAATACATACACATACAGCCCCCTTACCTCCAGCAATGCATTCACATACAGCCGACTCACCCCCAGTAACACATCCACATACAGCTGCCTCGCCCCCAATAATACATCTACACACAGCTGCCTCGCCCCCAGTAATACATCTACACACAGCTGCCTCGCCCCCAGTAATACATCCACATACAGCCGCCTCACCCCCCAGTAATACATCCACATACACTTGCTTCACCCCCCAGTAATAGCTTACTCACTCCCAGTAATACATCCACATACATCCGCCTCCCCCCAGCAGTACATCCACATACATCCGCCTCACCTCCAGCAAAAAAACATCCACATACAGCCACCTCACCCCCCAGTAATACATCCACATACAGCAGCCTCACCTCCCATCAATACATCCACATACAGCTGCCTCACCCCCAGCAATACGCCCAAATACATCTGCCTCACCCCCAGTAATACATCCACATACAGCTGCCTCACCCCCCAGTAATACATCCACATACAGCTGCCTCACCCCCCAGTAATACATCCACATACAGCCGTCTCACCCCCCAGTAATACATCCACATACAGATGCCTAACAACCAGTAATACATCCACATACAGTCGCTTCA
Organism: Engystomops pustulosus; assembly: GCF_040894005.1. Classification (NCBI taxonomy): domain Eukaryota; kingdom Metazoa; phylum Chordata; class Amphibia; order Anura; family Leptodactylidae; genus Engystomops; species Engystomops pustulosus. The sequence continues at coordinate 135,872,150 of NC_092413.1, read as the reverse complement.
CCCCCAGCAATACATCCACATACAGCCATGTGATGATGTGACCAGGGGGAGGGGAGGCCTGCTAGTAATTCATCACCTTAAATTAACCTAATTGAACCAGACTGTTGACAGAACCAGCATGTGGCCATGCTTCAAAGACCTATGCAGACAAACCCACTCTATGCACTCCCCACTCTATACAGACAAAGAGCCATTAAAACTCTCAAATCAAGTTGAATAGAGACAGTTATGAAGTTATGGTCCGTCTCACCAGGACACCAAATACATTTTTGGATTTGATATTCTCAGGAAATCATAACAACCCATTGTTCATGGCTCTAGGATACTCAGTTCCAGAGATATCAATATCTCTGGATAGGACCATAGCAAATGGGTCAGGTTTGGTATCAATGCGATCCTGGGATCCACCTGGATCCAATGATACCAGAACCAGCTGTGGCTTCTCCAGGGCTCTGGATGTAATACCAGGTAGGAGTGATCATTGACTCCTCCTTAGAGTGGACCGAGGTGTGTCCACACCTGATATAATCAGGCACCACTGAAGGGGTCTTGGTCTTTTCACCTGTGGGAACTTTAACATCAACAAAGCGCATAGAGGATCTAATAAGTGTGGACTATCCATCCCCATTAGGGCCACACACACAAAGGTAACTAACTCACCGAACTGCTTAGACTTGTAGTGCTACGCGTGTATTTGTGCTTTGTTTACTGTAAATATCTATTGTGTGTACTGTATTGTCTAGTGTGTCCTTAAGGCAATTAAATATAAAATCTAATCTGTGTTGCTCTTTTATCTCGATCACAAATCTTACGTCCGTGTTTCTCGCTTATATACATCCTACCGGGTTGGTTCCGCACCCTATATAATCCCGTTATGGACCGGGCTTATATTAAAGGAGAACTGGTGGCAGCATAAGGCTGATAATATTCTGTCTCACTGAGGCTAGTGAGAGGGAACTTATAGCCATTCAGGGATTTGATTTAGGGTTGTGCCATATCCGGAAGTTGTGTGGACAACTTTAAACCACTTCCTGCGCCTCTCAGAACCCGTGCGTTCTGGGAGTGTCTGTAAAAGGATAACTGAGTGACCTTGCATACCCTTCAGGGGTCCGGAACGTTGCGGTTTTCTTCACAAGCCGCCTCACCTCCTATCAGTACATCCGCATACAGCTGCCTCACCCCCAGCAATACATCCACATACAACCGCCTCACCCCCCAGTAATACATCCACATACAGCCGCCTCATCCACAACAATAAATCCACATACAGCCGCCTTACCCCTCAGTAATAAATCCACATACAGCCACCTCACCCCCAGCAATACATCCACATACAGCCGCCTCACCCCCAGCAATACATCCGCATACAGCCACTTCACCCCCAGTAATACATCCACATACAGCCGCCTCACCTCCCATCAATACATCCACATACAGCTGCCTCATCCCCAGCAATACATCCACATCCAGCTGCCTAACCCCCAGCAATACATCCACATACAGCAGCCTCATCCCTAGCAATACATCCACATACAGCCGCTTCACCCCCCAGTAATCCATCCACATACAGCTGCCTCACCCCCAATAATACATCTACATACAGCTGCTAACCCCTGAGTAATAAAACTACATACAGCTGCCTCAGCCCCAGTAATACATCCACATACAGCCGCCTTGCTCCCAGCAATACATCCACATACAGCTGCCTCACCCCCAGCAATACATACACATGCCCCCCTTCCCCCAGAGCTAGAAACCCCCAGCTAGAAACCCCTCCCCCTCAGGCAGAAATCCCTCCACAGGCAGAGATCCCCCCTTCCCCTCACAGGCAGATACCCCCCCCCCCCCTTCCTCTCACAGGCAGCCCCCACCCCCCAGCCCAGGGCACCTTTCAGCCGAGTTGTGAAGGGAAGTGCTGAGCCATGCCAGGCAGGGAAGCCTCCTCTCCCAGTAGATAAGCCGGCAGTATACAGAAGCATTTCCCAGGTTTACAGCAGGTCACGTGAGATTGGAATGCACGTGACCCTGTGATGCTGAAACAACAATGAAGGGAGCTGACCGTCTCTGGCTGAGAGCGATGTGCTGCATTGTTGCAGCACAGCGCTCCAGGTGGAGACTGACAGCTCACTGTCTCCTACCAGGGACTGGTAGGCATCTGGGGGTGGGGGAGGAAGTGCACCACTCTGCAACTAGCTGTACTGTTCCTGCATGGTTAGCTCAGTGTCCGGGAGCGCCAGCAGTCTGCCACATGCCCACATGATTTTTACATCAGTTCAATTCCCTTATGGTGGAGGCCCACCTGGGGAGAAGGATGGTGGGGGCTCCGGGGCACCCACCCCTGGAGCCCCGCCTATAATCCGTCTCTGTTCATCGTATCACTCAATTTTTGCAAATAAAAATAACGAAATAAAAGGCAATAAGAGAGCAAGTGTCTTCTTAGATAATTCTGGAGATGAGGGGGTTAAAAACATGAATATTAGTTGATATTATTCCTTATCAAAATTTAGTAACATATAAAGTGAATATTTACATTATCTGTGAGGTGCAGCAGCTCCTGTGTGCAGTACATTCTCCCTGTAACCTGCCGGCTAAGAATCCGGAGGGGGGGGGGGAATACAGGGGGATGTATCTCTGGCTCTGTGACACAATGGGGCAGATTTACTTACCCGGTCCTGTCGCGATCCCGTGGTGCGTTGTCCGATGACGAGCCACGTTTCACTAAGGTCATGCGCCCGAGTTCCTGCATCTGTTGCTTCTGCGCCAAGGTCTGCAGGAGTTCACCCGGTGCTTGTAAGTGCGTGTATTGCGACACATTTCTAAATCTTAAATCCCGCGCGTTGTCCTAATCCGTTGGGATGTCCGCCGGCCCGCCAATTTCTGTCACGTGCAAGCCGGCGCCAATGCAGCAAAATCTGATTGCGTGCGCCAAAATCCCGGGGCAATTCGGCGCAAAACGGAAATTGTCCAGAAACCGCGGACCCTTAGTAAATGAGCCCCATAGAATCTCACTTCTTTTTCCTATGAAAGAGAGTCTCCTTTTTTATATGAATTTGTGTTGTGAAAACTGAGATATTAACTTTTAAAATGCCGTCCGGAGTGATTTTTATATATAAAAATTGCACATGAAATTCTCACTTTAAACCTGAATATTTCTGGTAAATGCTCACTTTCCTACCCATAACGCCGGCCCTCATTATAACCCAAGCCCCCTGCATTTTAATCCTGTGAATTTAGTCAGACGGGTGTTCCAATTTAGGGAACACACCTGGCCCATGACAGCTATACCTCTTTCTGTTGAGCAGGAGAATAGAAACGGGGTGTAGAATCCTGACTGAGTTAGGGGGGTTCATTTTATAATTCTCAGGAGCCGCTGACTCATGCAGAGCAACTCACTACTGTAAATGAGGTAGGATTTTGGTTTATGGGGTAAGATGTGCCTGACAGGTTGCCTTTAAGTGTTTCAGACACAGACACATATTCAGTTTTTATTCACATGGAACACATGCAGATATGTATTATTTTGAACAATTTACCCATTCGTCTGCATAGAGATTGGCAGACATGATACTTAGGCACTCATGCCCTGCTGTATTATAGCCACGCGGTTGTTCAGTCGCAGCTAGATACATCAAGAGGCTTTCAGTGGGATACTGCGTAGCTGGTGAATTTTCAGATATGAAAATATGCCAGTGAGGGTGCCAGGACAGTAACACCTCATGCTGGCCCACTCCCCACTGGCCTCTGGGTATTTCCTCACATTGCCCTAAACACTTTTCCTGTTGAAAGAATTATGGATTGGTAACTACTTATGTACCAGTGACAAATAATGGTGTAATATTCCTTGAGAGTGTGCCGCCCATTCCATCTGTGTGTTACTGTTTGTATTGTGGGAGCTATTTTACTCCAGCATATTTCTAAATTGCTGGATTTAAACACTTGTTTACACAAATGGGACAATTGGCAATAATATTTATATTTGCTCGTGGTGCAATGTGTTATGTATGGACTTAACAGGGTCACATACATGGGTCTTGGTTATATGTACTGATGTACGTTTTAGATGTTTTTAAAGTTGTATGTTGTGTGGTAATGACATGAAATAAAGTTTTGTAGATATTTTTTCCTATACACAATTTATTGGAAATCACATAACATATACACCATTGCATAAAATATAAGTGTAGGTGGGCACTAATAAGGAAGGTTCCGGATTTCTTAGATAAATTAATATTTATTTGTACATCCAAAAACATACAGATATAAAAATCAGACCTACAGACGTCTGTGTTAAAAATTGGTCTTTGTAACAAAAAGACAACTAGCTTGAAAAAATAAAAAATATAGCGCTTTAGAGATATGTCAAAAATTTATTTTAAGTTAAAAAATGGAGAGGAAAAGGTGATATCTTTTTGAAGGGTTCAGAGTTCGGATGCCGTATGAGAGGTAGGTATCCGGGAGGTATTTTAAGTGGCTGGCAAGATATAGGGCCCTATATCTGCATTGTAAGGCTAAAAATCGGATCGGACCAGTATAAATGACAGGTAATTTTACATGACTGTAGTCATACACTCACGGTTAGACGGTTCTGGCTTGTTTTCATATTAGACAAAGTTTCTTCGCAATGGAGAATAATGAAAGGCAGTGTGGGCTGAGTACACTTTGGCGTCTCCACCGCCGCGTGTGTTGCGCAATGGCGCTCCAAGGTAGGTATCCTGGCGCGAGTCCTGCGTCAAGCAGCAAAGCTTTTGCTCCGTCTTCTCCTTTTGCAGTCCCAGTCAATCGTCTTGCATCAGGTGGATAATAGCTGCACACAACGGGGTGTGTCCACCCCAAGCAAGAGTTTACAACACAGGATATTCTGCTATAAATCTCTTATTGCGTTTTGAGTTCTTGGTGCTTTTTTGTGAGTGGTTGTTGGATGGGTCTCGATCCTATGATTTATAGCTGTGACTGTGGCTAGACGCGTTTCAGAGCAAACAGCTCTTTCCTCAGTATTCTATCCTCAGTAGGCTATCCTGTGACTGTGGCTAGACGCGTTTCAGAGCAAACAGCTCTTTCCTCAGTAGGCTTTTACTTTTTCCCATTGGGTGTTTTAGGGATAAGGTGGTAGCACATAAGGACGGCTAGATAAATTTGATAAGTGCCACTAAATTTCTCATAAATATACACCCGCTGGCCACATTCCTCTGACGTGGTGGTGGCGGAAAGGCAAATAATCGCAAGTGCAAGCAATAAGTTAGAATTTGCGATTATGTCAGAGTTTCTAAGCAGAAGCCCTGATAAATATACCCCCACTGTGTAGATTTTATTAGATTCCATTTTCTGTTTTATACACCAACTACTTCAAAGCCGGCGCAATTGCGACACAATACAATTGCGTGCGACACAATCCCCGACGCGATCCCCAAAAAGTCGGAAAATGCGGCTGTGGTACCCTTAGTAAATAAGCCCCATAGTGTTTGTAGCTACGGGTCATTAAATAGGTTGTGCCAAGTATCAATCTTATACCCTTACCTTCTGAATAAGCATCTGATTGGTGGGTGTGCAAGTACTGGAAGCCCACTGATCACTAATTGAATGAAGCAGTCAGTCTAGCAAGTGTCCTGGGAGCAGAGAAAGTTGCCATGCGAATTGCTCTGCTATGGCATTCTCATAGACAGTAAATGAGACTGATGAAGATGGCCAAGTGCTCTGCTGAGCAATTTTCTGCACTCCTGTTGTATTGACCTGCCGCTCCATCAATTAGTGAGAATGGGACCCCCTATCTCATGTCAGGTGTCCCAGTGTTTGGACATTCTCACCATTAAGATTATTATTCCCTATTCTGATAATAACTGATCACAATCCATTTTGTTTATGAATTTATTACCTTATTAATAAAATGAGGAAGTACTAGATAGAACAGTAAGGTCAGTAGACCACTCATCTTTTCAAGAATCGGTTCAAACTGCAGGAGGAAAATGCTATATTTAAATCCATAACCTTATTCTTAGGACCCAAAGTGTTAAAAATTCAATATTGTCATTGATGAAATTATCTAAAACAAAGCCGGTTGGCATAAAAGTCACATTCAACATGCCATCTTTGGAAGAAAAGAATTTCACAAAGTCGTTATTGTCAACAGATTTTGTTGAATGTTCACCCAGGGAATAAAATCAGTAATGTAATTTGAAATGTGCTCCAAACTGAGGACAGAAAACATTTGGGAAACACTGTTCTGCAACTGATAAATGATGGACTTTATTTTAGATTTTGTGTATTGGATTATACGCAGTTCTCCTGTAGTGATGTGTATCAAAATGTCTGACTTTGTATCAGATGAAGGTTAAGCTAACAGGAAACAATTGCAATGTATTTCTCAAACTCATTGAACAAGTAATTGCTGTTTTTCTATAATACCATGTAACTGAGTTTCCATTGTTCTCTTTGGAATATGTGACCATTAGTAATATATAGTAGTATATGAATAAAATTTGTTTCAGTGACAGAAGATATTTCACCTAATTTAGGTAGGTGGGGAGGCTACATTTAGCGTAGCCTAGGTTACAGTCTGAAATAAAATCTTTCAGGTGTGCTGCAATAGAGAATTAACTGGATTGCTGGTAATGTATTTTACTATTATGGATAAATATTAACACCTGTGCTTTAGTTGTCATTTCCTATGAAGGAAACAGAACCCCCTCAGTAGCTTTATTAAAACCCTTCCTTTAGGATGGAGGTGTGCAGTAGCTTTTCTTTTGATAGATTCCTTGTAGATTGCTTATCAGGAGATCACCTGAATAGGAGATATTTCATTCTACTTTTACAGACTTTAAATTCCAAGAAAATAAAGATGCTATGCTTTAGATCTTGATGATTAGACGGTCACAGAGATATAATAACATAAAACTAATAACACTGTTAGGTCCCATGCTTGTAACTGATGCCATAACATCTTTGTGAAATGCTTTCGCAAGTTATCAAGGAGCTGGACCTGAATGGAGGGATCTTAATTTCTCTTAAAAAACATAAACCTGTTCTAGTTGCCCATGGCAACCAATCAGAGCTCAGCTTTTCCCACAGCTGTTCATAGAATTAAAGCTTTGATTGGTTTCCATGGGCAACAGTTTAACTTCAGAAACTTGATGATAAATCCCCCCATTGTCTTGTTGAAAGTTCAACCTTCAGCCCAGTCTGAGGCCCAAAGTACTTTGGATAAGGTTTTCATTCAGGATATCTCTGTACTTGTCCAAATTTATCTTTCCTTCAATTGCATCCAGTCGTCCTGTCCCTGCAGCTGAAAAACACCCCCATAACTTGATGCTGCCACCGCCATGTTTCACTGTTGTGATTGTATTTGGCAGCTGATGAGCAGTGCCTGGTTTTCTCCACATATACAGTTTAGAATTAACACCAAAAAGTTCAATATTCATCTCATCAGACCAGAGAATCTTATTTCTCATAGTTTGGAAGTCTTTCATGTGTTTTTTTGCACACTGTATTTGACTTTCATATGTCTTGCACTGAGGAGAGGCTTTTGTCGACAGACTCTGCCATAAAGCCCGACTGGCGGAGGGCTGCAGTGATAGTAGACTTTGTGGAACTTTCTCCCATATCCTTACTGCTCCGGACTTCAGCCACAGTCATCTTGGGCTTCTTCTTTACCTTTCTCACTCTTTTCCGCATGATTGCTTAGTTTTACTGCACAGTCAGGTCGAGGAAGAATTGTGGTCGTTCCAAACTTCTTCCATTTAGGTATTACAGAGGCCACTGCACTCTTAGGAACCTTAAGAGATTCAGAAATTCTTTTGTAACCTTGGCCAGATCTGTGCCTTGCCACAATTTTGTCTCTGAGCTCCTTGACATGTGCTGTGAGGTCTTAATAAACAGGTTTGTGCCTATGCGTATCAAGTCCAATTAGTTTAATTACAGCTGGACTTCAGTGAAGGAGTAGAACCATTTCTATGAGAAGGAAAATAAGCAGCATGTGAGTTAAATGACATCTACCACTAGATAACTGGTGTGTCCTAAATAGGCTGCTGATTACATCTAGGTAATGTACATGTATTTCAGCTTATTTATTGCCGAAATAATAACTTTGTAAAGATCCACTCTCTCTTAGTTCCCCCTGGGAAGTGGAGGTGGGTGTGTGTGTGTGAATATATAAAAGTCTGTGTAAGCCGTGAGGCGTTCTGGTGCTGTCAGCCTGTGCGCCTCCAGCACTTTTACAAAGTTATTATTTCGGAAATAAAGCCAAAATCCATGTAAAACAAAGTCCCCCCATCTCGTAGATGTAACAAGCAGACTATTTAGGTAATTCTACCACTAGTAATTTGGTGGTAGATGACCTTTAAATATTAGCATCTCCGCAAAGGGTCTGAATACTTATGACCATGTGATATTTCATGTTTTCTTGTTTAATAAATTAGCTAAATTCTCTACATCTCAGCTTTTTTCTCTCATGGTGGAGTAAGAGTGAAACATCTAAAGGGGTCTGAATACTTTCCAAAGCCACTGTATGTTTTAGTCACACAGCTTTCTGGATTATTATGTATCTCCTTAGTAGAAATGTGCATTAAACAAAATTAAGTTGTTGAAAACGAATTAGGTCCTTTACACCCGTAGGTGAAAACCCATGGAGTCAGAAGAAAAATATTTCTTATTTACAACTTTCTTACCACCTCTTTTTGAAGGAGACTCCATTCAATCTTCCTGCTGAGTAATCTGCTGAATAATTGATTATCTTATGGATTTCTGCTGGCTCTGCAACAATTCTTAAAGCACACACTTCATCAGAAAAAAAGCTTTCTATTCTTACTCAAGACAAAAGCAGGATTTTTTTAACTTTTAAAATTCATTTTTCTTCCAGCTATCTACTATTTCATTGTTTTCATTGTTCTTAAAAATACTTATGTGACTGTTTCAGACATTGGCAATGCTTCCTTTACTTTATTCATCTCATTAGTAAAACTTTTCAGTAAATTGGTGCTGTCATTTACTTACAGAATTCTGAGATGAGCAAGTCATCTTACTAGAAGACTTCATATAAATACATGCTGATGTCCTCCTTTCTTGCAAAACAAGAGAAATTTGTCACCCAAGCTATGTCACTTGTAAGTCATATGTTAACCACTTCCTCACCAGGGCCAGTTTATGATTGTCTGGTTTTTCACATTCCAAAAGTCATTTTTTAAATGGGACAAACTGTTCTTCCTGGTGCACCATTTAATATTTAGTACAATCTACACATGAGCTTTAGGGGCCTGGGCAACAGCACAATTACAGTGTCTGCAGACTGCTGTGCTGCATTTTTCAACCCGTTCCGACCGCCACGGGGCCCTGCTATACGGTACAACACGGTTAAAACAATCATCCCCCCTCCCCTCTCTGTTCCACCTCCACCCACCCCTCTATTCCTACCGGCCCCTCTTGCTTCTTTGTTCCTGCCCGCCCCTCTGTTCCTGTCTGCCCCTCCCACCCCCCTTTTCTCCTTACCCGGCTGCACCGCGTCCGGTCCGCCCACTGTCCTACAGCTCCTCCAAGCTGCGCGCAGCCCCTTGTCTCGTGACTGTTGCGACCTGACGTGACCAGAGGTGCATGGTGCAGCCTGGAAAGCCGAGCTGCCATTTTGGTCAGAGACTGGAGTAAAGACACAGGGAAGAAGACACGAGCAGTGGGGAGTATATAAGAAGACACAACCGGAGGGTGAGTATGTAAGTTTATTATTTGCGAAGGGAGGGTGATGGGGCATTTTATTTGTAAAGGGAGGCAGCTGAGGCATTGTTAATAAAGAGAGGCTGCTGGGAAATTTTATTAGTAAAGGGAGGCCGCTGCTGGGACATGTTATTAGTGAGGGGAGGCCGCTGCTGGGATATGTTATTAGTAAGGGGAGGCTGTTGCTGGACATGTTATTAGTGAGGAGAGGCCACTTCTGGACATGTTATTAGTGATGGGAGGCCATTGCAGGACATGTAATAAGTGAAGATCGGCCACTGCTGGACATGTTATTAGTGAGGGGAGGCCACTGCAGGACATGTTATTAGTGAAGGGAGGCCGCTGCTGGGACATGTTATTACTGAAGGGAGGCCGCTGCAGGATATATTATTAGTGAAGGGATGTTGCTGCAGGACATGTTATAATTGAGGGGAGGCCGCTGCTGGACATGTTATTAGTGAGGAGAGGCCTTTACTGGACATGTTATTAGTGAGAAGAGGAATTTGCTGGACATGTTATTAGTGAAGGGAGGCCACTGCTGGGACATGTTATTAGTAAGAGGAGGCTGTTGCTAGACATGTTATTAGTGATGGGAGGCCACTGCTGGACATGTCATTAGTGATGGGAGGCCACTGCAGGACATGTAATAAGTCAAGATCGGCCGCTGCTGGACATGTTATTAGTGAGGGGAGGCCACTGCAGGACATGTTATTAGTGAAGGGAGGCCACTGCTGGGACATGTTATTAGTAAGAGGAGGCTGTTGCTGGACATGTTATTAGTGATGGGAGGCCACTGCAGGACATGTAATAAGTCAAGATCAGCCGCTGCTGGACATGTTATTAGTGAGGGGAGGCCACTGCAGGACATGTTATTAGTGAAGGGAGGCGTCTGCTGGGACATGTTATTAGTGAAGGGAGGCCACTGCAGGACATATTATTAGTGAAGGGAGGTTGCTGCAGGACATGTTATAAGTGAACGGAGGCCACTGCTGGACATGTTATTAGTGAGGGAAGACACTACTGGACATGTTATTATTTAGCGGAGGCCGCTGCTGGTATGTGTTAATAGTGAAGGCAGGCCACTGGTGGACATGTTATTATTGAGGGGAGGCCACTGCTGGGACATGTTATTAGTGAGGAAAGGCCACTGCTAGAACATGTTAATAGTGAGGAGAGGATGCTGCTGGGACATGTAATTAATGAGGGGAGGCCACTGCTAGAGATGTTATTAGTGAGGAGAAGCTGCTCCTGGGACATGTTATTAGTGAGGGGAGGCCGGTGCTGAACATGTTATTAGTGAGGGGAGGCAGCTGCTGAACATGTTATTAGTGAGGGGAGGCCACTGCTGGACATATTATTAGTGAGGAGAGGCCACTGCTGGACATGTTATTAGTGAAGATAGGCCGCTGCTGGCACATGTTACTAGTGAAGATAGGCAACTGCTGGGACATGTTATTAGTGAAGGAAGGCCACTTCTGGACATGTTATTAGTGAGGGGAGGCTTGTGCTGGAAATGTTATTTGTGATGGGAGGCCACTGCAGGACATGTTATCAGTGAAGGTGGGCCGCTGCTGGACATGTTATCAGTGAGGGGAGGAGGCTACTGGACATGTTATTATTGAGGGGAGGCCGCTGCTGGGATGTGTTATTAGTGAAGGGAGGCCCCTGCTCAACATATTATTAGTGAGGGGATGTCACTGCTGGGACATGTTATTAGTGAGGGGAGGCCACTGCTGAGACATGTTATTAGTGAGGGGAAGCCACTGCTTTACATGTTATTAGTGAGGAGAGGCTGCTGCTGGGACATGTTATTGGTGAGGGGAGGCCACTGCTGGACATGTTTTTAGTGAGGAGAGGCCGCTGCTGGACATCTTATAAGCGAGGGGAGGCCACAGCTGGACATGTTATTAGTGAAGATAGTCCGCTGCTGGGACATGTTATTAGTGAAGGGAAGCGGCTGCTGGACATGTTATTAGTAAGGGGAGGCCAATAAAATGCTTTGGTGCAGTAAAATGTTTGGTGAAACACTTGTTGTAATTAATTTTAAAGCTGTATAATTACAAAAAAAAACAGTACATGTTCAAAATGGCAGGGGATGGGAGGAGGTGCTGTGGGAGGGAGGTGTGGGGGAGTGGTTTTGCTGAAAAATTATGATAATGAGGCTCTGTCGCTCTTGTGGCTGCCTCAGCGCTCTCCTCACCCTAATTATGCACTGCTTCACAGCCTTGTCCTGCCCAGCATAAGCCGAGAATACGTCACTATTGTGTTGTCCCTGACAGGCAGAAGTAATCAATCGTTGCACCATCTCCCAGCTGCTGTGTATGAGTCAGCCAGCTCAGGTTGATTAGTCCTGTCTAGACAGTTCTGGCAGCTCCTGTGGAAGTAATGTGTTTATAGATGGCAGCCTGGGCACCCAGCTTTCCCAAGGTCCTGAATTCTATAATTGTTTTTTGAGCAAAACCACTCAGTTCAGGGATGAAACAAGATATATTTCTGCATCAGTGTTGCTACAGCATTCTCAAAATATGTTTGGTTCACAATGCATGAAAACAAATGGTAGATTCCCTTGAACAACTGTTACACTGTTTCACCCTCTCCCCTGCTTACTTGTGCAGCAACCATTTCCTTCCCACTGCATCACCTGGATCTATGAGTGGCACCTGGTATATCATGCTTGATTTTGATGGTTGATTTCTTTTAAAGCATTTAAAAAAAACAGACTTTTTTATATTCTCTTTTCGACTTTTTCAGTTCAAATACCTGAGGGGGTGTGATCTCACATGCAATATACTTATCTATCATATCTTTATCAGGCTGTAGTAAGAGCCTTTGAGAAGCTCCCGCATTTCATTTCATCCAATCAGTGCCCGTAAGTCTTCTCCATAGAGACTGAACTGCACCACAATTCATAAGGTTGTTGGGTGGAAAGGAAAATGTTAACTAATTTCAGACTGGACAATTTCTGCACTTTTAAAAAACAAATCAAAGGGCTGACCATTAATTGGCACAAGTTGGTGTTAATGCCTTTAGACCTCATGCCGGAGGACATGGATCTGCATCAGATGCAAACGGTCCCCAAATTCAAATATCTGGGCGAATGGATCTCGTCCATGGGTCCAGGAATACATAACTCTCAACCTGGGGCCATTGCTAGAAAGGTCAACAGCCAAGGTGGAAGCTTGATGCAAACTTCCCCTGACGGTTATAGGGAGAACAAATCTGTGCAAAATGGTGCTTATGGCCAATTTCTTTACATATTACACAATTCACCCATGTGGATACCCGTACATTTCTTCACTAAAATACAAAGTTATTCAGATCACTAATTTGGTGTAAAAAAAATGCCAGGATAAAGCTGGAGACCTTGCCATGGCCTAAAGATCAGGGAGGGTTGGCGGTCCCCAAACCCTGGCTATATTTCCTAGCTGCGCAACTCCAGCATCTTAAAGGTTGGGGTCAAACTGAGGGTCAAAGCATCTATGAGAAGCTGCTAAAAGACCTGGGTGGGGAAGGTCCCTATTAAATATTCTTGAGCTGGGGGCATAGGGTAAGCTACCAGATCACATGCCTACAATACTACTGATAAGTAAGATCTGGCAGAAGGTTAAAACCATCCTGAAAATAGAGGGCCACACTGCTTTCACACCTTTGTGGCGGAACCGGAGCCTAGGGGTAGTGATGCGTCTAGAGGGCTTCAGGAGATGGGAGACTAAAGTTGTTCACACTGACCCAACTATATGAAGGAGGGTTGGTAAAAACATTTAAACAACTCCGTGTAGAGTCCGACCTTACACATGATTTTTTCTATCAGTACTTGCAACTCAGGCATGCTCTGGAAGTGCAAAATAGAGGGGCTGTTGTACATTTTAACAATCACGAGATCCTGGACAACCATAGCAGACGGCACTAAAAGGTAGATCTCTAGAATTTATACCATACTGCTAGATGAGTACCACAGAACCCCCTTACTATTCATAATAAATGGGAGGAAGACATTGGGCCAATCTCCTAAGAGCAGTGGTCAGACATATTGGCGATGGTCCCCTCGCTAACATTATGCGAAGCCCACCGAATGTCACAACTTTATTTGCTACACAGAGTGTATTGAACACAGCAATGGTTGTTCAGGGTGGGCCTCCGCAGGGATAGTAGCTGCCCTAGGTGTGGAAGAGATGGTGCACACCTAATGCACATGATGCGGGAGCATAAGAGACTAGGGCAATTCTGGAAAGATGTTTTGAATCTCATTTCGCTAGTACCCCTACTGTTTGTGTTTTGGGTAATATAAACAGCGATATACTGTACATCAGATGGTACACTGTTAGGGGTGAGTAGAATGTTATACCAAGCCAGGAAACTTATAGTCATGTATTGGCTGCGCCCTGACGCTCCTGACATAGAGGCTTACATCAAAAAAATGAATAATGTAATTAGACTGGAAAAAGGTGTTTATTGTAAACGGAAAGCAAATACAAAGTTTCAACATGAATGGGGTCCCTGGATAGATACTCCTGACTTGCCATCAACTCATCTGCGCCGCAATCCATTTATAGCATCTCTCTAAAATATACCAGATCTAATGTAACTCCATACCGTTTTGATAAAATCTATATAAGATGTACTTGTATCTTTGTAATATTTTGATAGTCTAATACATGATATGCAACTTGTACAGACTGTTTGGGTGGGGGAATGTCTGTCTGCTAGTAGGTGGGGCTGGCGGGATATGTGTGTAAAAATGTTAAATAAATTTCAATAAAAAGTGTGTAAAATGTTAAATAAATTTCAATAAAAAGTTTTGATTCAAAAAACAAAAACAAATCAAATCTTAACTCCTTAATGACGCAGCCTGTTTTTAAGTTAATGCTCAGACCTTTTTCCTAAAATTTGACCAGTTTCTCTTCCTGTGGTAATAACTTTTCAACACTTTAAGATATCCTTGTGATTTTGAGATTGTTTTCTCGTGAGACATTGTAGTTTATGTTAGTATTATCATTACGGTGATCAGCTTCTTTTTTGGGGTGTAAAAATTCAATAATTTCGGAAAAATTTGAAAAAAATGACAATTTTCAAATTTCAAATGTTATACTTTTTTGACAAAAATTCATACCACAATTTTTTTTTGTAGAAACCTTTTACCATTGGTCTTATTTTTATTTCCATAATTTGTTTTACATTTCCATCTTTTTTACGGATCTGAGAAGGTTTCAAGCTTTAGTAGCAACTTCTCAGATTTTCAAGAGATTTGAAAACTGCTAAATTTTTTGTGACCAAATCAGTTTGGAAGTGCCCTACAAAGGCGTATGTGCTATATACCCCCACAAGTAACACCATTTTATGAACCTAACATCTCACACTATTCAAATCAGCATTTGAGAAGTCTGTTAACCCTTTAAATCTTTCTCTGGAAGCAAACAAAAATGGATTGCAAATTTTTAGATTTCAATTTTTGATTAAGATTATTTTCATTTAGCCCTACAATGGACACATTCAGAAGGAATTTGAGGTAAATATACCTCCCAAAATTGTTGCCCTGCTTCTTCCGAGTATGGTAATACCAGACATGTGGATGTCAACTGCTCTTTAGTCGCACAGTGATGTCCAGAACAGAGTATGTACCATTGGGTTTTTGGAAGGCCAATTTGACTGCAAATGTTTTGTGGTGCCACAGTGTACTTGAAGAGCCCCTGAAGTAACAGTATAATAGAAAACCCCCAAAGATGTCACCATTTAGGAAACTAGACCCCTCAAATAATTTATCTTGGGTTGGGGGGGGGGGGTGAGCATTTTAACCCCCAATATGCTGGCCAAAATCTAATGCAAAGTAAATGGTACAGAGTAAAAGATGCATTTTTATCTCAAAAATGTCATTTTAGTGCCTAATATATTGTGCCCAACCCATGCCACTTTAGACAAACACCCCAAAAATCATTCTGCAGGTTGTCCCGAGTATGGCAATACCACATATGTGCCAATAATTGACAGGCTGGGCACACAGCAGGGCTTAGAAGGGAAGGAGTGAAATTTTGCTTTTGGATTTGGAGTGCCATGTCATGTTCGCAGTACCAGTACAATGGAAACCCCCCCAAGTAGTGACCCCATTTTAGGAAAGGGCACCCAAAGAATTTATCTAGGGTTGTATGAACATTTCAACCCCTGAGATGCTGGGTAAAATGTAATACAAAATGATGGGGGCAGTGTAAGAATTGCTTTGTTTTCTCAAATGTGCCAAAGTAGGAAGAAATGTATTCAGCCCAACTCATCCCACTGTGGATAAACACCCCAAAAATCATTCAGTGGGTTAATTCGGGTATGGCAATGCCCCATGTTGAGCAATAGTCTACAGGCTGGGGACACAGCAGGCTGGAGAAGGGACAAGCAAAATCTAGCTTTTGGAGCACCCGTTTCACTAGACTGGTGTTGGGGTGCCCCTGAGGTACCAGTACAATAGAAACCCCTGCGTAGTGACCCCATTTTAGTAAAGAGCAAGCCTCAAAGAATTTATTTAGGGTTGTATGAGCATATTAACCCAAAGATCCTGCCTCAAATGTAACACAAATTGAATGGTGTTGAGTAAAATTTGCTTTGCAATTTCTCTAAATTTGTAATTGTAGTGTCAAAAGTATTTTACCCAATTCATGCAAGTGGAGGCAAACACCCCCAAAATCATCATGCAGGTTCTCCCGGGTACATGCCAATAATCCACAAGATGGAGACACGGCAGTGCTCGGAAGAGAATGGCATTTGGAGTACCGACATTTTTTTTGGCACCATAAAACATTTGTAGATGCCCTCGGGGATGAGTACAGTAGGAACCCCTGAGAACTGACCCTATTTGAAAACTACATCCCTCCATGAATTAATCTAGGGGTGTAGTGTGCATTTTAACCCCACAGGTGGACCCCAAGGATGATGCATAATGGATGGTGCATAGTACAAAATATCTATTTTGTCATCTTGTGCCCAGCTCCTGCCATGGGAGACAAACACCCCAAGAATCATGATGCAACCTCTCTCTTGTCCTTGTACCTCGGCACTTCAGCACTACTATGAAAGCGCCTTCTCGGGGGTTCCTCAGAGTCGCACAAACAAAACGTCCCCACACTCGTCCCCAATAGCAGACTCCATATCGGAGGCCATATAATTATATACCTCCAAGTCAGTGTATGACTTCTGGGACATGGTGGGGGGGTAGTACACAACCTACGCAGAACAACACAGAACAACGCATGCCCCTCCACACAACGCATGCCCCTCCACACAACGCCTGCCCCTCCACACAACGCCTGCCCCACCACACAACGCCTGCCCCACCACACAACGCCTGCCCCTCCACACAACGCCTGCCCCTCCACACAACGCCTGCTCCTCCACAGAATGCCTACTCGTCCACGCTACGCCTACTCCTCCACGCTATGCCTACTCGTCCACGCCACACGTACTCCTCCACGCTACGCCTACTCCTCCATGCTATGCCTGCGCCACCACAGAATGCCTACTCCTCCACAGAATGCCTACTCCCTCACGCTATTACTACTCCTCCACAGAACACCTAGTCCTTCACACAATGCCTACTCCACCACAGAAGGACTACTCCTCCACGCTACACCTGCTCCACCACAGAACACCTGCTCCTCCACAGAACGCCTGCTCCACCACAGAACGCCTGCTCCACCACAGAACGCCTGCTCCTCCACGCTATGCCTGCTCCTCCACGCTACGCTTGCTCCTCCATGCTACACTTGCTCCTCCACGCTACGCCTGCTCCTCCACGCTACGCCTGCTCCTCCACGCTACGCGATTAGCGCGGGAGCAGCAGAAACTGCAAAGACGTCTAAAGACGTCGCTGCAGACTCCGGACCTGCGCCCGCTGACATCTAAAGTCAGCGGGCGAGCGGAAAGGAGTTAATCTATAAAATTAGGTCCAATTCACACTCCTGCATTCTGCTCAGTATTAGTAGGCAAATACCAGAAATGGAATGTAAATATGGAAGAGCTGCCTATGTTTGCAGTACAGTTTTTCCCTGTAAAGGTACCGCTATCTGGAACCATTCCTTGGTTTTGTTTGTAACCAAAGTTACAGTATGAAAAGTCTTCTAGATGTGAAGCGATGCTTTTACCAAAGTTTTCAAGAGTGATTGAACTGAGATTTGAGGGCCAAGTAATCTTCTGCAGGGACCTGCTAAGCTAGTTGCTCTTAACGTTTGAGTGTATTGTTTCTAAACTGCTGAAGTTTGAAATAAGTGGAATCTTATGTCTTCAGTAGTACTTGGGGATTATCTAATTATATTTTCCTCCTTGATCAGAGTTTCTCAGATGCAAGTAAATGTTTAGTGCCTCGGAGGCATTGGATTGTAATGTGAAGCTTGCCAGCTTTAACACCAGTCATTTAAAACAAACTGTATCCCAAGACTTACTGTGTTATGTTCATGAACACATCATTGCCCCCAAGGGGAGGTTTGATACGGCAGATTATTGACAAAGTACATCCCTCTGAAATATTGGGGTGGGTTATTGGAGGGAAAAGGTTATGGATTAAATTAAAGTTGAGCCAATCATTACTCAGTACTAGTTTATTGTATACTCTTTCTTGGCCATTGTGATATATGTTATGAGCTATGCTTTACAGATGTTGTCCGTGAAACATGAACCCAGGTCCCCAGCGCTACAAGGAGTAATGCTAACCACTAAGCCACTGTGCCGCCGAGCTGAGCTGGATATACAACAGCTGGGGGATGGTGCAAAGATTGATTACTTCTGCCTGTCAGGGGCAATACAGCCAGTACATCATTCTCTGGAGAAGTGCATACTTAATGTAAGAGGAGAAGTGCGGAGTCAGGCAGTTTTTTTTTCGGCAAAACCACTCAATTCATGGATTAAACAAGATATGAAACAATAGAAAGAAAGCCACCGCTCACTCACATAAGCTGCATCCTCAATGTAGACGAGGTCCTATTCCTCCTTAGCTCTCGGTGCACGGAAAGGCAGTCCTGCCGGTTGACTGAATGATGCACAATGAAACGAAGGTATTCCAGCACTCAGAATCTTCTTTAAAAAAATATTTGAATTTTTATTTTGTAAATATTAAAATTGCAAGGTCACATCCTGGCATATCATCCAAAAAAGAAAAGATCTACGCGTTTCGGACTAGTGTGCTTGCGTCCTTATTCATGATCTAAAAAATCATTGTGATCCTCCATCTTAAAAAAGAGGAGGAGGAAAAAGACCAGGTGAATTGGCTTGTAATCAGTTAACCCTTACATAACGGCAGCAGAGATACATTCCATGACAAAGCATGCTAGTTCATCAAAGTATACAGATAAACATTCGGATATAATTTACTTTGTGTACAAAGTTGCATTAATAGCAGGTTTGTACACAAAGTAAATTATATCCGAATGTTTATCTGTATACTTTGATGAACTAGCATGCTTTGTCATGGAATGTATCTCTGCTGCCGTTATGTAAGGGTTAACTGATTACAAGCCAATTCACCTGGTCTTTTTCCTCCTCCTCTTTTTTAAGATGGAGGATCACAATGATTTTTTAGATCATGAATAAGGACGCAAGCACACTAGTCCGAAACGCGTAGATCTTTTCTTTTTTGGATGATATGCCAGGATGTGACCTTGCAATTTTAATATTTACAAAATAAAAATTCAAATATTTTTTTAAAGAAGATTCTGAGTGCTGGAATACCTTCGTTTCATTGTGCATTAAACAAGATATGTTTCTGCATCCGTGTAGCTACTGCATTCTCAAAATACTGTATGGGGCAGATTTATCAAGCTGTCGGAAAGTCAGAATAGTTCTAGTTGCCCATGGCAACCAATCATAGCTCAGGTTTAATTTTACCAATGCTCATGAATATTTTAAAGGGGAGCTGTGACTAGAAATATTCTGACTTTCAGACAGCTTGATAAATCTGCCCCTATAGTTTGTTCATAATGCATGAAAGCAAATGGATTAAATAACATGGATTGTAGCAGTTTGCATTTATGAAAATGCTGTGTTGATATTTTAAATTAGACAATTAGAAGGCAGAGAATAGAAATGAATATTACAAAATGGTCTTTCTCTGGCTGCAGCAGAAGAAACTTTATGAACTGTGAATTTTATCGAAGCATAACTGCTGAGCGAAGTGTTTGTTTTGCTAGCTTGATTCTCAATGACTTTATCTTCCATTAGTTCTTAGAGACCAATTTCATACATTCAGTGGTTTTGTAGGAAGAAACTGAGTAAAGACAAAAGAAAGAAATTAATGTAAAATTACATGTGGTACCAATTAGTTGGTGTATTGGTGTAATGCATTGGAAATATATTGATTATTCAATTTCATATATAGTAGGGTTTACCTTTAAGTGGTTGTTTACTTTATGAAAGCCCTTTGCATATTCATTAGTAGGGTACATGGATAGTACAAGCTTCAATTTCTGGAAGGAACTAGCATGTCTGGCACAGCACTCAACAGAGAAAGATGATATCACACAGTGATTATTCTAGAAGGTTTGTTGTGGTTGTGTCTTCTGCTTCATAATTGACATCAAACTCAAGGAAATAGCAATAGCAAGGAGTCCCACTATTGTCCCGTATACTGAAAAGAGCACTGGTACTCTTAATGGTGTTCATCTGTGTATACCTATTCTATCTCCATGTTAAGAAATAAGAATGGACCTGATACCAGATTTGTACATAAAATTTTTCTGACTGAGACGAGCCCTCCTCTGCTATACCAAAACTAAAGGGAAGTCTATAAAAAGCATTTACAATCAGAAAATGCTGATAACATTACTAACAATTGAGAACAGCGCTGACTCCCGGACGGACACTACACATCAAGGGCATTGCTAGGATCACAAAAGATCTGGGGCATGGGCCGCAATGTATATGTGGCACCCCTTCCCCTTAGGCCGAGGTCCTCTTCTGATTGGGGGACCAGAGGCTCACTGTGCTCACTGAAAAGAGGGAAGGAAAGGACTCGTAGGGAAATGTTCGTGATGCCAGTTGGGATATTTGCTTACTTCGGCCCTGGGAGATAGGTGTTGTCGGTCAGGGTGATGTTATAAACCCTTCCCGACTAGAGCTGGCTCCCAGGTGGTGAATGGAGGAGGAGGTCAACTGCCTTGTGGTAATGGTGGTGCCCAAAGAAACAACTAGCACACGCAGACTGGAACTTGAACTGTAGGGATACCGGCTATCCTCAATGTGCTTCTCAACGTGCTCCTCAATATGCTCCTTAGTTGCTCCTCAGCTGCAATGCACTTTGCCAGCTGTGCTTATTCACTCTGCTTCCACTTTGCTTAGCTCCTCCTGGCTCTCCTGCCTATCTCCAGTGGCGTAACTACAGCCGTAGCAGCCGTAGCAGCTGCTACGGGGCCCGGGAGGTCTAGGGGCCCGCGCTCCCGAGCCGACTGAGGCGCCACTTCGCTTTAGGGATCCACTACAGAGAAGAGAAAGGAGTGTATTTAGGGTCTCCGCAACACCTGTAGCCCCAGGGCAGAGGCAGTGATGTTCCCCTTTCGGGCCGCATACATTTTACTGCATGGAGCAGCAGAGGAGACACAGATCCGGCGGTCCGCGCGCTGGAATTTCTGCAGCCGCCGCTCCTCCCCAGGGTACAGGACCCGCCGGATATGCACTGTGTTCCCGGGGCAGCATACACACAGAAGCAGTGACAGCCGGACTGCTCCCTGCTGTCTGGTCTGGATACAGCGATTCTGAGCCACTGGGGAATGGCAGCAGCCACAGACACCTAGTGCGCAGCACAGGCTGGCCAGGCACCGAGGAGCAGACAGACTAGGCCCGAGGAGAAGAAAGATCCCGAGATCATCATCGGCCGATCAGTGTGGAGGCTGCAGAGAGGATACATATTCTAGTAAGTATATACATATATATGTGTGTTTGTGTTTATGTATATGCTGTATGAGTGTATATATGTGTGTATATGATGTATGGTGTGTATATACTATATGTATGTGTGTATGATGTGTATATACTGTATGTATGTCTGTATATGCTGTATATGTGTGTGTATATGATGTATGGTGTGTATATACTATATGTATGTGTGTATGATGTGTATATACTGTATGTATGTCTGTATATGCTGTATATGTGTGTGTATGTGTGTATGGTGTGTATATACTATATGTATGTGTTTATGATGTGTATATACTGTATGTATGTCTGTATATGCTGTGTATGTGTGTGTATATGATGTATAGTGTGTATATACTATATATATGTGTGTATGATGTGTATATACTGTATGTGTGTCTGTATATGCTGTATATGTGTGTATATGATGTATGGTGTGTATATACTATATATATGTGTATATGATGTGTATACACTCTATGTATGTCTGTATATGCTGTATATGTGTGTATTAATGATGTATGGTGTGCATATACTATATGTATGGTGTGTATATACTATATGCATGTGTATGATGTGTATACACTGTATATATGTCTGTATATATATATGTGTGTATATGATGTATGGTGTGTATGTACTATATGTTCTTGTGTATGATGTGTATATACTGTATGTGTGTCTGTATATGCTGTATATGTGTTTGTGTGTGTGCGTATATATATATATATATATATATATATATATATATATATATATATATATATATATGTGTGTGTGATATGTATATATATATTTTAAGGGGAAGGGGGGGCCCATGCAGAAATCTGCTGTGGGGCCCAACCTCTCCTAGTTACGCCACTGCCTATCTCCTCTTACATCCTACAGCTACTCCACACTGACTACTGACTAAACATATAACAATTAAAGGTACATACACAGTACATTGCCATTGCTTTAGGACCCAACATTTTGCACAAAGTTGAGTGTGCTACACATATGTACCAAATTCTTAGTTGCGTCCCCTTTTGTTCACACACCCCATGTACTTGTACCTGAAACAACTCTACTTAAAAACAACTGTACAGCTACAGAAAACACAGTAGAAAATGCCTACCTATTGTATCCGGTGACTGTAGTAGTTGTTCTTCATGTTCTACATTAAGCCCACCATCACCATTTCTCTTTTTCTAGCCATGCGCTGTCCCTATGCAGATTACAGACATCTTATGTTCTGCACTTTTCTATAGTTATTAAATCTTTGTCCCCTAACAGTGTTATCGTTCTTCTACCTTTAAAACTCTTCAAATAATGTAATAGAGCTACACATAAAGTCTTCCTAAAATACTAGTAATGTCCCGTAGTGTAACACGTTATAAAATCCACCGTTGTAAGACGTAATTTACAATTAAGCAACAATTATAGCACCAAACTTTACACCATACCCCTTCCTTGTGGCCCTCACACTTAATAAAGCCCCCACATTGTGCCACCCACCTAATAATGATTCCTAAAAGTGGTCTTACATTTTACAATGCCACCTATACTCGTTAATAGAACCCCACACAGTAAGTGTCCTCTATACTAACTAATATCCCCCTACACACTTAGCAATAGCCTCCACACTTACCAGTAGCCTTCCACACTCAAGCCCTCACATTTAGTAAAAGCCCCCCACACTTAAAAATAGCCCCTCTATGCTCAATAATAGCCCCCTCACTATTAGCCCCCAACACCCTGTAATAGCCAAACAACCACTTTTAACTCCCACAATCTGAAAAAAAACACAATTAGTAATAACTCCCATACTCAGTAGTAGCCCTCCACTTGCTAATAACCCCTAATAGCACACACTAATAGCCCCCACATTCAGTAATATAGCTCTCCATTTTCTAATAGCCCCCTTAGACTCAAAAATAGCTCCCCAAACTCTCTAATATCCCCCCACATTCAATGATAATCCCCTTACATTTACTGAAAGACCCCACATAGCCCCCTCCCACTAATAGTCACAAACACACTTAGTAATATAACTAAGGGATAGCCTTATAACACTCAGAAATAGCCTCCACATAAATTAATGCCCCTAAAACCTGTTTAATTAAAGAATAAGAGTAATACTTACCTCTCCTTACTCGTGATTTCCTCTTATCCTCCATCTGCCGGACTGGATGTGGTGACGTCACTAAACAGCGCCCCCTGCTTTAGGCTTCTGTAGGGAGGCTGCTAGAACCAGGCCATGCCATTGCCTCCTGCAGCGCTCACTACTCCGCAGAACTGCTGCATGGGCTCTGTAGTGCAGCAGGATGCTGACGGCTCCCTGCTCCATTACAGTAATCATCTCTATAAGCAGCCAGAGGATGCAAATAGAGATAACAATGAAGAAAACCGCCAGACAACAATTGGAGCACCGGCCAAAAGATCCCCAGATCTTTTGACAGATGACATTCCTGCTACACATGCTGAGAGTGTCACACACACTAATAGTCAGGTCAATCAGTGACATTAGTGACATCTAGTACCTTACAGGGGACAATTAGCTCCATAAGGAAGAGGACTTCATTACGATTTCTCACAACTGTGACTGCTTTTGCCACCAGATGTCTTCTGTTCTGTGCAATTCCCCCACACTGTGCGCCTAAAAACACCACAGTCACTTCCAGTATAATGTCACCTGGACAACTTACAACACAATTAAAACATACTATATCTATTCCACTGAATAAATTGAAGTAAGTACAGCACACACAATTCATTATATATACTGGACTCCCCTGATTTATAATATAGATAGTATAGAGAGGAAGGCCACCCTCCCACATAGATATAGACAGGAAGGAATTCACCCTCCTTCACACATAGTATAGACAGGGAGGCACCCCCCTCCCCCACAAATAGCATAGACAGGCAGACGACCCCCTATTTCAGTGGTGGCAAACCTATGGCAGAGGTGCCAGAGGTGGCACTCTGAGCCCTCTCTATGGGCATCCGCGCCATCAACCCACCGCAGAGTTCGTCAGACAGGACTCAAGGCCTCTTGCAGTCTCAGGCAGCCCAGGACCCTAAAAGGAAGCTACAATGATAACCAAAGCTTTTTCTCCTTCTTTCTACTATATTGGTGTCCTCTGGTGCCTATGCAATTTAAAGATGTGACAGAGCAGAGAGTAATAAGTTACTGTTTAAATTGTCACATCGGCACTTTGTGAAAAATATGGGTTTTGGATGTAGTTTGGGCACTCTGCGTCTAAAAGGTTTGCCATCACTACCCTACTTCATAGATAGTATAGACATGGAGGAACCCCCTCCCACAAGAATAGAATAGACAGGCAGGCGGGCGGCCCCACTCCCCCACAGAAAGTATAGACAGGTAGGCGGCCTCCCTCCCCCACAGATAGTATAGATAGGGGAGCAACCCCTTACCCCAAAGATAGTGTAGACAAACAGGTGGCCCCTCCCTCATAGATAGTATAGACAGGCAGGTGACCCCTTCCCCCATATATAGTATAGACAGGCAGAGGACCCCACTCTCCCACAAACAGTATAGACATGAAGGTGCCCCCTCCCCCAAAGATAGTATAGATAGGCAGGCATTCACTCTCCTTTATAGATTGTATAGACAGGGAGGTGCCCCACTCCCCCATAGATAGTGTAGACAAGCAGTCAGCCCCCTCCCCCATAGATAGAATAGACAGACAATCGTACCTCCTCCCCCAAAGATAGCATTGATAGTCAGGTGGCCCCATCCCTCATAGATAGCATAGACAGGCAGGTGGCCCCCTCTCCCATAGAGCAATATTCTTTCTGATTTGTGGTGTCTTTGAGGCTTTGTCTGATTCTCCGTTTGCGAAGTAAATTTGTACTACATTATCCTCTTGATTCTGATGCATTTTTGGTGACTTTCCTCCTCTGTTTGTAATGTCTTGTCTTTGTCTCCATGTTTGCACTTTGAAACACAAAAGGAATTTCTACCAGTTGTCTCCTACTAGTTTGGCCAATTAAGTAGGGATGGCTGAAAAGTGGGTTTCGTCTAGGGGCCCACTGTCTCTGTCTGTATCTCCTGTCCATTTCCTGACCCTGGAGCACAAATAAAAGTAAACAAATATAATCATGTTAGGTATTTCCACATCTCAAAATGCCGGATCCATCAAATATAAAAATAATAATCCACTGCAGTAAACCATGTAAAGGAAAAAAAGGCAAAATGTTTTTTGCCCTATTTTTTTGCCACACCTCAAAGATTTAATAAAAAGTGGTCAAAATGTCACATAATTCCCAAACTGAGACCAGTGAAAAATGTGATTTTGTCTACAAAAAATGGGGCAATCCCAGCTCTGCATACCAAAGGTCATAATTAGAGATGAGCGAACACTAAAATGCTCGGGTACTCGTTATTCGAGACGAACTTTTCCCGATGCTCGAGTGCTCGTCTCGAATAACGAACCCCATTGAAGTCAATGGGAGACTCGAGCATTTTTCAAGGGGACCAAGGCTCTGCACAGGGAAGCTTGGCCAAACACCTGGGAACCTCAGAAAAGGATGGAAACACCACGGAAATGGACAGGAAACAGCAGGGGCAGCATGCATGGATGCCTCTGAGGCTGCATAATCGCACCATTATGCCAAAATTATGGGCAACAGCATGGCCATGACAGAGTGACAGAATGAAGCTAGATAGCATCTAAAACATCCAATAATTGACCCTGACACTATAGGGGACGGCATGCAGAGGCAGCGGCAGCAGGCTAGAGAGTGTCATGGCGACATACCCTAAATGGACTCAGGCTTCAAACCAATGGGTGGCAGAGAGGAACCAAAGGAGGTGAGCAAGAAGCGCTCAAATAATATCGGTACATGATAAAAGTTTGCCAGTATATTTTGTGGATTACACAGCAGGGTGGCGACAAAGTTAACATGGAAGCCATGAAAACAACCCAAAATTCTGCCTGACACAGCTCGTTTGATAAGGGGACCATGTATGGAGGCAGTGAACTAGTAGTAGATTAAAGGTGCTGCAGTTAAAACTATGTTAGTTGGATCTTGGCATGGAGCTGGCGCTCCGCTGCCAGGCGAGCTTTCGCCAATCCAAGCCCCTGTCTATAGGCTACTCCCCAAACAGCACTTCTAAGAACCTTTTGTATAAGATCAAGTGTAGTAGCGTTCTTATAAGTTTAGGATATGGCGGGTGAGGGGAATGTAAACAGATGCGCAAGAAGCGCTGAAATAATATCCCTAAATGGTAAAAGTTTGCAAGTATATTTTGGGGATTACACAGCAGGGTGGCGACAAAGTTAACAACTTTGATGTGGAATGCCCTGTAATAGCTCTTGGGCGGTGTGCCTTTTATCGCCTAGGCTCAGCAGTTTCAGCACCGCCTGCTGTCGCTTAGCGACGGCACTGCTGCTGTGCCTAGAGCTACCGACTGATGGCGCCATGCCCACGGATGGTAATTCGGAGGAGGAGGAGGTGGAGGAGGGGTGGGAGGAGGTATAGTAGGCCTTTGAGACCTGGACCGAGGTAGGCCCCGCAATTCTCTGCATCGGCAGTATATGACCAGCCCCAGGGTCAGACTCGGTCCCAGCCTGCACCAAGTTAAGTGTAGTAGCGTTCTTATAAGTTTGGGATATGGCGGGTGAGGGGAATGTAAACAGATGCGCAAGAAGCGCATGATGCGCATGGAGCTGGCGTTCCGCTGCCAGGCGAGCTTTCGCCAATCCAAGCCCCTGTCTCTAGGCTACTCCCCAAACAGCACTTCTAAGAACCTTTTGTATAAGATCAAGTGTAGTAGCGTTCTTATAAGTTTAGGATATGCCGGGTGAGGGGAATGTAAACAGATGCGCAAGAAGCGCTGAAATAATATCCCTAAATGGTAAAAGTTTGCCAGTATATTTTGTGGATAACACAGCAGGGTGGCGACAAAGTTAACAACTTTGATGTGGAATCCATGAAAACAACCCAAATTTCTGCCTGACACACCTCGTTTGATAAAGGGACGATGTATGGAGGCAGCTATATGGACGACTTTTGGAGGTAGCAATGGAGACAACGTGTGGAGGCTGCTATGGAGACAATTTAATTTGGATAGTGCCTGTATGTGGCAGTCCCAAACATTTTTCAAACCAGAGGAGCAGGTAGGTGGCCCTCCAGTAAAATGGGATAGATTGAGTGCCTGTATGTGGCAGTCCCAAAAATTGTTCAAACCAGAGGAGCAGGTAGGTGGCCCTGCAGTAAAATGGAATAGATTGAGTGCCTGTATGTGGCAGTCCCAAAAATTGTTCAAACCAGAGGAGCAGGTAGGTGGCCCTGCAGTAAAATGGAATAGATTGAGTGCCTGTATGTGGCAGTCCCAAAAATGTTTCAAACCAGAGGAGCAGGTAGGTGGCCCTCCAGTAAAATGGAATAGATTGAGTGCCTGTATGTGGCAGTCCCAAAAATTGTTCAAACCAGAGGAGCAGGTAGGTGGCCCTGCAGTAAAATGGAATAGATTGAGTGCCTGTATGTGGCAGTCCCAAAAATTTTTTACAACAGAGGACCGGGTAGGTGGCCCTCCAGAAAAATGGAATAGATTGAGTGCCTGTATGTGGCACTCACAAAAATTGTTTCAAACAGAGGACCGGGTAGGTGGCCCTCCAGAAAAATTAAATGCATGAAGTACTATAGCAAGAGCCAGTGGGCCCTGTCAAAAAATAGCCATTTTCCTCTGCTTTACTGTACAAAGAGGAGGAGAAGGAGGAAAATGAGGAGGAGGAGGAGGAGTGGATCAATTATTCAGGTTGAGCTTCCTTCACCTGGTGGAGATTGGAAATTCTGAGAAATCCAGCCTTTATTCATTTTAATAAGCGTCAGCCTGTCAGCGCTGTCAGTCGACAGGCGTGTAAGCTTATCGGTGATGATGCCACCAGCTGCACTGAAAACCCGCTCGGACAAGACGCTAGCGGCAGGGCAGGCAAGAACCTCCAAGGCGTACAGCGCCAGTTCGTGCCACATGTCCAGCTTTGAAACCCAGTAGTTGTAGGGAGCTGTGTGATCATTTAGGACGATGGTATGGTCAGCTACGTACTCCCTCACCATCTTTCTGTAAAGATCAGCCCTACTCTGCCGAGACTGGGGACAGGTGACAGTGTCTTGCTGGGGTGACATAAAGCTGGCAAAAGCCTTGTAAAGCGTACCCTTGCCAGTGCTGGACAAGCTGCCTGCTCGCCTACTCTCCCTCGCTACTTGTCCCGCAGAACTACGCACTCTGCCGCTAGCGCTGTCAGAAGGGAAATACTGTTTCAGCTTGTGCACCAGGGCCTGCTGGTATTCATGCATTCTCACACTCCTTTCCTCTCCAGGGATGAGAGTGGGAAGATTTTGCTTGTACCGTGGGTCCAGGAGAGTGAACACCCAGTAATCGGTGCTGGAATAAATTCTTTGAACGCGAGGGTCACGGGATAGGCAGCCTAGCATGAAATCTGCCATATGCGCCAGAGTACCAACGCGTAAGAATTCACTCCCCTCACTGGCCTGACTGTCCATTTCCTCCTCCTCCAACTCCTCCAACTCCTCTTCTTCTGCCCATACACGCTGAACAGTGAAGGACTCAACAATGGTCCCCTCTTGTGTCTCGCCAACATTCTCCTCCTCTTCCTCCTCATCCTCCTCCACCTCCACCTCCTCCGATATGCGCTGAGAAACAGACCTCAGGGTGCTTTGGCTATCAACAAGGGAATATTCTTCCCCCGTCTCTTGTGACGAGCGCAAAGCTTCCGACTTCATGCTGACCAGAGAGTTTTTCAACAGGCCAAGCAGCGGGATGGAGAGGCTGATGATGGCGGCATCGCCACTGACCATCTGTGTTGACTCCTCAAAGTTACTCAGCACCTGACAGATATCAGACATCCACGTCCACTCCTCATTGTAGACTTGAGGAAGCTGACTGACCTGACTACCAGTTCTGGTGGAAGTTGACATCTGGCAGTCTACAATCGCTCTGCGCTGCTGGTAAACTCTGGATAACATGGTCAGTGTTGAATTCCACCTCGTGGGCACGTCGCACAACAGTCGGTGAGCGGGCAGTTGGAGGCGGCGCTGCGCTGCCCTGAGAGTGGCAGCATCTGGGCTGGACTTCCTGAAATGCGCACAGATGCGGCGCACCTTCGTGAGCAAATCAGACAGATTGGGGTATGTCTTGAGGAAACGCTGCACTATCAGATTTAACACATGGGCCAGGCATGGCACATGTGTCAGTCTGCCGAGTTGCAGAGCCGCCACCAGGTTACGGCCGTTGTCACACACAACCATTCCCGGCTTGAGGTTCAGCGGTGCCAGCCACAGATCAGTCTGCGCCGTGATGCCCTGTAATAGCTCTTGGGCGGTGTGCCTTTTGTCGCCTAGGCTCAGCAGTTTGAGCACCGCCTGCTGTCGCTTAGCGACGGCACTGCTGCTGTGCCTAGAGCTACCGACTGATGGCGCCGTGCCCACGGATGGTAGTTCGGAGGAGGAGGTGGAGGAGGGGTGGGAGGAGGAGGAGGCATAGTAGGCCTGAAACACCTGGACCGAGGTAGGCCCCGCAATCCTCGGCGTCGGCAGTATATGAGCAGCCCCAGGGTCAGACTCGGTCCCAGCCTCCACCAAGTTAACCCAATGTGCCGTCAGCGATATATAGTGGCCCTGCCCGGCAGCACTCGTCCACGTGTCCGTGGTCAGGTGGACCTTGTCAGAAACGGCGTTGGTCAGGGCACGGATGATGTTGTCTGACACGTGCTGGTGCAGGGCTGGGACGGCACATCGGGACGGCCTCGGTCTCTACTAGCCTATAGGGCAGCATCTCCAGGCTAAGCAATCTGGAGATGTGCACATTAAGGGCTTGGGCGTGCGGGTGGGTTGCACTATATTTGCGTTTCCGCTCCAGCGTCTGGGGTATGGAGAGCTGAACGCTGGTGGATGCTGTGGAGGATCGTGGAGGCGACGATGGGGTTTTTGTGCCAGGGTCCTGGGCAGGGGGCTGACTAGCAGCTGACACAGGGGAAGGAGCAGTGGTGTGCACGGCCGGAGGTGAACGGGCTTGTTGCCACTGAGTGGGGTGCTTAGCATTCATATGCCTGCGCATACTGGTGGTAGTTAAGCTAGTAGTGGTGGAACCCCTGCTGAGCCTGGTTTGGCAAATGTTGCACACCACAGTCCGTCGGTCATCCGGTGTTTCCTTAAAGAACCTCCACACTTCTGAAGATCTAGCCCTCGCCGCAAGAGCCCTCACCACGGGAGCTTCACTAGTTGACAGTGGCGCTGATGCACCAGCTCTGGCCCTGCCTCTCCGTCTGGCCCCACCACTGCCTCTTCCAACCTGTTCAGGTCGAGGACTCTCCTCCGTCTCAGAAGCACTGTGTTCACCCGGCCTCTCAACCCAGCTTGGGTCTGTCACCTCATCATCCTCCGATCCCTCAGTCTGCTCCCCCCTCGGACTTCCTGCCCTGACAACAACTTCCCCACTGTCTGACAACCGTGTCTCCTCATCGTCGGACACCTCTTTACACACTTCCACTACGTCAAGAAGGTCATCATCACCCACAGACTGTGACTGGTGGAAAACCTGGGCATCGGAAAATTGCTCATCAGCAACCGGACAAGTGGTTTGTGACTGTGGGAAGGGTCCAGAAAACAGTTCCTCAGAGTATGCCGGTTCAAATGGCAAATTTTGCTGGGAGGGGGCAGACTGGGGGGGAGGAGGCTGAGGTGCAGGAGCTGGAGGAGTGCCGATTTCGGTGACATGGGTGGACTGCGTGGAAGACTGACTGGTGGACAAATTGCTCGAAGCATTGTCGGCAATCCACGACATCACCTGTTCGCACTGTTCTGGCCTCAACAGTGCTCTACCACGAGTCCCAGTAACTTCAGACATGAACCTAGGGAGTGTAGCTCTGCGGCGTTCCCCTGCTCCCTCATCAGCAGGTGGTGTCTCACCCCGCCCAGGACCACGGCCTCTGACCCCTGCAGTAGTTGGACGCCCACGTCCCCGCCCTCGTCCTCTACCCCTAGCCCTCGGGTTAAACATTTTTAAAATGAGAGTTATAACTTTTTTTTTTTTTTTACTTCTTTTTGTTTTTTTTGGTGTTTTTTTGTGTGTTTTTTTTTTTTTTTTGAGTTTTTAAAACCAAACAATCCTATCCTATTGCTATGGCTATTTTCTAGCCAAGTATCAAAGGAAGCACACTACTATGCCAGATGAGATGACACTGAGTTATTGCCTAATAGAAATCCAACCCCTACTGAATTTTCCCACTTCGGCCTTTGCTATGGATATGTGCGCCACTAAGCGCAGAACACAGCGGTCGCAAGTCTCACTACAAATTGCTCAGAATTGGCAAGTACATGCACTGCAGAAACTACAGCCACCAGCAGATCAACCAGAAATCAAATATATAGAACGCTACTGTAGGCTTCAAGAAGCTGTTTGTATTCTCCTCTGGCTATTTTCTAGCCAAGTATCAAAGGAAGCACACTACTATGCCAGATGAGATGACACTGAGTTATTGCCTAATAGAAATCCAACCCCTACTGAATTTTCCCACTTCGGCCTTTGCTATGGATATGTGCGCCACTAAGCGCAGAACACAGCGGTCGCAAGTCTCACTACAAATTGCTCAGAATTGGCAAGTACATGCACTGCAGAAACTACAGCCACCAGCAGATCAACCAGAAATCAAATATATAGAACGCTACTGTAGGCTTCAAGAAGCTGTTTGTATTCTCCTCTGGCTATTTTCTAGCCAAGTATCAAAGGAAGCACACTACTATGCCAGATGAGATGACACTGAGTTATTGCCTAATAGAAATCCAACCCCTACTGAATTTTGCCACTTCGGCCTTTGCTATGGATATGTGCGCCACTAAGCGCAGAACACAGCGGTCGCAAGTCTCACTACAAATTGCTCAGAATTGGCAAGTACATGCACTGCAGAAACTACAGCCACCAGCAGATCAACCAGAAATCAAATATATAGAACGCTACTGTAGGCTTCAAGAAGCTGTTTGTATTCTCCTATGGCTATTTTCTAGCCAAGTATCAAAGGAAGCACACTACTATGCCAGATGAGATGACACTGAGTTATTGCCTAATAGAAATCCAACCCCTACTGAATTTTGCCACTTCGGCCTTTGCTATGGATATGTGCGCCACTAAGCGCAGAACACAGCGGTCGCAAGTCTCACTACAAATTGCTCAGAATTGGCAAGTACATGCACTGCAGAAACTACAGCCACCAGCAGATCAACCAGAAATCAAATATATAGAACGCTACTGTAGGCTTCAAGAAGCTGTTTGTATTCTCCTCTGGCTATTTTCTAGCCAAGTATCAAAGGAAGCACACTACTATGCCAGATGAGATGACACTGAGTTATTGCCTAATAGAAATCCAACCCCTACTGAATTTTCCCACTTCGGCCTTTGCTATGGATATGTGCGCCACTAAGCGCAGAACACAGCGGTCGCAAGTCTCACTACAAATTGCTCAGAATTGGCAAGTACATGCACTGCAGAAACTACAGCCACCAGCAGATCAACCAGAAATCAAATATATAGAACGCTACTGTAGGCTTCAAGAAGCTGTTTGTATTCTCCTCTGGCTATTTTCTAGCCAAGTATCAAAGGAAGCACACTACTATGCCAGATGAGATGACACTGAGTTATTGCCTAATAGAAATCCAACCCCTACTGAATTTTCCCACTTCGGCCTTTGCTATGGATATGTGCGCCACTAAGCGCAGAACACAGCGGTCGCAAGTCTCACTACAAATTGCTCAGAATTGGCAAGTACATGCACTGCAGAAACTACAGCCACCAGCAGATCAACCAGAAATCAAATATATAGAACGCTACTGTAGGCTTCAAGAAGCTGTTTGTATTCTCCTATGGCTATTTTCTAGCCAAGTATCAAAGGAAGCACACTACTATGCCAGATGAGATGACACTGAGTTATTGCCTAATAGAAATCCAACCCCTACTGAATTTTCCCACTTCGGTCTTTGCTATGGATATGTGCGCCACTAAGCGCAGAACACAGCGGTCGCAAGTCTCACTACAAATTGCTCAGAATTGGCAAGTACATGCACTGCAGAAACTACAGCCACCAGCAGATCAACCAGAAATCAAATATATAGAACGCTACTGTAGGCTTCAAGAAGCTGTTTGTATTCTCCTCTGGCTATTTTCTAGCCAAGTATCAAAGGAAGCACACTACTATGCCAGATGAGATGACACTGAGTTATTGCCTAATAGAAATCCAACCCCTACTGAATTTTCCCACTTCGGTCTTTGCTATGGATATGTGTGCCACTAAGAGCTAAACACAACGGTAGCAAGTCCCCCTGCTAATTCCTCACAAAATGGTAAAAGATGCAAATTAAAATAAAAAAAGTAGAACGTTATTGTAGCCCTAAGAAGGGCTGTTGGGTTCTTTGAGAATCACTCCTGCCTAACAGTAAGCTAATAGAACACCCTAACGCTTTCCCTGACCAGCAGCAGCTCTCTCCCTAGCGGCATCCAGAGACAGAATGATCCGAGCAGCGCGGCCAGCGGCTAGTCTATCCCAGGGTCACCTGATCTGGCCAGCCAACCACTGCTATCGACGTGTAAGGGTACCACGTCATGCTGGGTGGAGTGCAGAGTCTCCTGGCTTGTGATTGGCTCTGTTTCTGGCCGCCAAAAAGCAAAACGGCGGGAGCTGCCATTTTCTCGAGCGGGCGAAGTATTCGTCCGAGTAACGAGCAGTTTCGAGTACCCTAATGCTCGACCGAGCATCAAGCTCGGACGAGCATGTTCGCTCATCTCTAGTCATAATCCATCAGATTTTCATATGTACTGTAGTTGTCATCTTGCAATGTTTTTATTTAGCCCTTACCTAATCCTTGTGAAACCTATTTCACTTTGATTCGTTGAACTGTGTGTTGCTTTATTTGTGATTCTTTGTTTCCACTTGTGCATTATTATGTTGTTTATTCTCATCTACACAAATATTTCTGTAGATCATTGTTCCAAATCAAAACAATAAGCTGAAAAGGTTAACATTAAAAAAATTTAAACTGCCTAAAATTCTTCATTTATTTTATGTTCATTTTTCTTAAATAATATAGTCTGGGACTTATCATGTTACTTTGGATTGTAGAATAAATTCAAAGGACCAAAACACTACAGTAAATCTTGCAGAAAGCAAACACAGCTCTCGGTATTATCACAAGGTGTAAACAGGCTTGACTAGGCGTGCAGATCAATTTATTCCCAGCTTTTGCTAGAGAACAATGTTCCTGTGATAGAGTAAGTTTGCCAAAAAACATAAATCACCTCTCATTGTCTTAGTCAGCAAAGTTGATACTGAAGAAAAGCAGTGAAATGAAATCACAACTGTAATTCAGTTTAGTATCTCAAAGCAATTTGTCCCTGTAACTGTCTCCTCTGTCTAGCACTGACAATCTGTTTGATTAAAAAGAGTTAAAGTTAAATCTCTTTCCTCTTTTCTAGTGACAATGTGGGCCTGTAAACATCCATAGATGTAATAATAAAAGAAACCTCGGATCCAACAACAGAGGATGAGAAATAAATTGTATTGAAAGTGATAAAAGATTGCAACAGCATCAGTGTGTGTGGCATGTAGCTTAAAGCTCACCCTGTATAGTGCACAAAGGCCAACATGTAGATATTAGGGAAGGAATAGCTGGATAACCAGAATCAACTTTAGCTACCAGAAAAGGCTCTATTGTCGGAACATTGTATGAACAACACACATGAACCCTTGAAGCACTTGATGAAGACAGCTGTGTGGGCATGATGTATTACTATGTTCTAGCGCCATTTTGGCAATATTTGAAGCGTAATTGGATGCTGGCAAAACTTTTCTTTTTGGATTTATCAGTTTCTGGAAGAAAAAAGGACCAATGCATTCAGCAACTGCAAATTGCTTGCCTGTGCTGTCCACATGGTTTCTAAGGTAGCTCTAGCTTCCCTGCAGGATTATAAGGATGTCCAGAAAGAAACACTGAATCTGGTTGTGATTCTAGGGGCTGAACCGTATAGGGGGAAGGTATTAAGACTGGTGTATTGAACCACCCACCCATTGGTACTCTGTACCTGATCTCTACTAAGAGGTTCCTGCCCTTAGTAAATCTGCAAACGATATCTACCAGGTAGACCAGGTCTGACCTGGCAGAGATATTGGGGCAGATTTACTTACCCGATCCATTCGCGATCCAGCGGCGCATTCTCTGCGCTGGATTTGGGTCCGGCCGGGATTCATTAAGGTAGTTCCTCCGCCGTCCACCAGATGGTGCTGCTGTGCTGAAAAGCATCGGAACGTGCTGGAGTTCACCGAGCCGGGCTGAGTGAAGGTAAGTGCAAGCTCCGCGACAGATTTTTTAAAAAAATACGGTGGTTTTTCGGAATCCGCCGGTTTTTCGTTCGGCCACGCCCCTCGATTTCCGTCACGTGCATGCCAGCGCCGATGCGCCAAAATCCCGGGACAATTCAGGGGAAATCGGCGCAAATCGGAAATATTCGGGTAACACGTCGGGAAAACGCGAATCGGGCCCTTAGTAAATTACCCCCATTGTCTTTAGTCTCTTCCAGATAAAATGGTAAATAGTAGGCTCCAGTAGGCTGGAGTGTTCACACCACCAACAGCACCATTCCCTGTCACTACGAATGTGGCATGTGGGGAGTGGAAAACCCCCAAAACTGGTGGAAAAGGATTTGTTACCTGTCTTCTCTGCCAGGTAAGTGGCATAGAAGGCATAGTAAATACCTCCTATGTGTTTTCCGCTGTTGTTTGTATACAGGTTCACCAGACCAATGCATTAACTCTAGTACTTTTCAGCTGCTTACGACCATTCAGTCCTTGTTTGTTTTTAGATCAACCGAAGAAGGATATACTTAGGGAATTTCTCATTAACCAAAAAGGGCTTCAATTTCTCATTAACCATTTCAATACAATATTGCAACATGGAAAAAAAACCCTCTTGATTAGTTGCGGATTCCCAAAACTACCACTGGGTACGGCCATGTAGACAATTATCAACCTTAAAGTACACCCAACTTACGGTAGTTTTTTTGAAACACTGTGATCATATATTTTGTATAGCTGACACACATATCGGGACATATATGTCAAAACAATAGTTTAATACAGAGGGGTTTTAGGGCATAGTTGATGGGTCAACCATTTTTTAAATTAAGTGTGGACTGGTCATCAGCTGATTTGTGTAGATCCAGCTCCATAACGCCTTGGTGTTCAGCTATTTTGCTTGAGGAGAGTCTTGTTCTTAATGGGATGTCCTATTGCTGTCAACAATTGTTATAATTTATGTTCTACTGATGACACCTAAAGTTTAATGAGTATAAATCTCCCGAACTTCTGTAGTCTAGTGCTTGATGGTGTCTGATATATGAATGTTTGGTAATACTAAACCCATTACTGTTGGTGACCAAATGTGTTGTCTGTCAGATGTTCTGTCAGTTCTGTAATGGATCACTCAGTTATTTCCAGATAGAAAAGTAATGGTTTTTCTGAGGCTCTGGCGCTTCATTTCCTGAGAAGGCTTATATACCGCATACATCACTGCTTTGAATAACTCTGTTGCTGAATAGCTGCATCAATTGAGCAAGATTGTCAGCTCCGTTCTTTTGATCAATTACTGTGTTCCCTTGTATACAAGCAACACAAACATCACTTGCTGTATCAAAACCAAATTACCTTTCATCAAAGATGTCTGCACTAAGTGGAATTCCATCTTACACATGACACATTTCTGTGAAATGGAAAATAGGCAAAAAGTAATGGCAGCAAGCATCAAAGACCGAAAACAAAGAGCCAGCCATGGAACACCATTGTGTACATTACTGTTTATTTATTGACTTTTGCACTTACATTCTATCCTACTGTGTAGAATATTATCGTCCTACATCTATTACATATACAATTTATACATTAAAACATTCTTTATCATATTTCCACCATATTGATATGTTCTATAGAGTGTTATAGAAAACCTTTTGTAGCAATTTATGCCCACAAACCTGCATCAACTAGTTATCTAAGATAGTGTCAGGGTCACATTGATGTGCTTATACTGTATATTCTGGGATTTTGAGATTTTCAAAGAGATAGATCTTTAAAGACTATGTTAGTAAATATACATGCTGTTCCTAAAAGAAGTCACTGGGGTGCAGAAAAAGGTAGGATGTCCTCTCCTTGTATGTCACAAGTCTGGGTTGCATCTCCCAAATATATCTTATAGCTTGAACTAAGTCTGTGGGTTTCATCTTCTATGTCAACAACAATAATGCATGTTTAGTTTTTTAAGCCCCTTAATCACTTTTTTTCTTCTATGCTGTATTTGGATGCTTTTTATCAAATATATTTGCAGACTTTATCGGGGCCATACACTGCAAAAATAAAAGACGTCTAGTGTCTATGTAAGTGGAATATACTCTACACACAAATAATACTGCCATAAAATGTATGAATGTTACAATGCATAGTGTTCTATTAACATTATAGTCTAAAATAAGTTTTTATTAATCCCTACACAGGACATCTTTCCTTATCTAGCTGAAAGTGCAATTAAAACTGGAAGGTGTCTAGCTGTTAGGTGTTTAGACTGACAATATACTGAATAAGTAAAGCTCTGCTGACAGGTTCCCTTTAAAGGACTCTTATTTTCTCTGCAGGGACAATTTAAAAGAATACTCTCGGATCTGTATGATTTGCTTTTAACGGCATCTTTTGCTGATTAATATTTCATAGCACTCCAGAGATACCGGAAGAGATGATGACGGCCTGTGGAAGTATTGGGTGGTCAGCTGCACTGCGCTTATTTTTACTCCAGGTCCTACCTAGCATAGAAATATTCTGCAGCATGTGAACTATCACTATTGAAAGTTTGGACACTTTAGCATGTGGGCAGGTGTGGGGCACTCCTCCGTCGACCTAACACCCCCCTTCATGTCCCTCGATACCCCTTGGGAGGGAGCTGGCTAACAGGGGAATAATCGCAAGTCCCGGCGGACTGCAAGACATTTGCAATTATTGCAAGGCTTTAATGCCAGTTTTCTGGCGTAGAAGCCCTGATAAATATCCTCCACTAAATATGTTATATGCAAATTGCACTTGGTCACTAATGCATCCATATGCAATTGATTTTTATGCTCATTTAGAGTATTGTATATTATTTTTATATAAATATATTGTATCATAGTATCATTGTATATAGGGCCGGAAAAAGAGGCAAGTCCATCAAGTCCAACCTTTAAGAATGAAATAAATGTTTTATCCCCATAACCCGTGATATTTTTTCTCTCCATAAAGGCATCCAGGCCTCTCTTGAACATGTACATAGAGTCTGCCATAACAACCTCCTGCGGCAGAGAGTTCCATAGTCTCACTGCTCTTACAGTAAAGAATCCCTGTCTATGGTGATGGTAGAATCGCCTCTCCTCTAGGCGTAGAGAATGTCCCCTTGTCCTGGTCACAGGCCTAGGTATAAAAAGATCTTTGGAGAGATCCTTGTACTGTCCGTTCAGGTATTTGTACATTGTAATGAGGTCTCCCCTCAGTCATCTTTTTTCTAAACTGAATAATCCCAAATTTTGTAATCTGTCATTGTATTCTAGTCCCCCATTCCCCTAATAATCTTGGTTTCTCTCCCTTGGACCCGTTCCAGCTCTACTATGTCCTTTTTATACACTGGTGCCCAAAAGTGTACACAGTGTGGTCTGACCAGGGATTTGTATAAGGGTAAAACCATGTCTTTATCATGAGAATCAATTCCTCTCATCCCATTATTCTACTTGCTTTAGCAGCAGCCGCCTGGCTCTGGTCACTAAAATTAAGTTTACCATCTACGAATACCCCTAAGTCATTTTCAGCTCCAGTTTTACCTAGTAATTGACTGTTTAACACATAATTATACTTTTTGTTTCCATGGCCCAAGTGCATAATTTATCTACATTAAACCTCATCAACCATTTCTCTGCCCAATCCTCAAGCTTCCACATATCAAGCTAAACTATCGACCTCAATATTTATTACTTTACACAGTTTAGTATCATCTGCAAATATTGAAATTTGACTGTGTAAACCCACTGCAAGGTCATTAATAAAAATATTAAAAAGAAGTGTCCCCAATACTGAACCCTGTGGCACTCCACTGGTGACGTCAACCCAATCTGAGAATGTGCCATTAATGACGACCCACTGTTTTCTATCAATAATCCAATTACTTACCCAAGTACTGTATATACTCGTGTATAAGCCGAGTATAAGCACATTTTTTGTGCTGAAAAACGTCCCCTCGGCTTATACACGAGTCTATTACCAAAAAAAAATTACCCACTTAAAAAAAATAAACTTAAATACTCACCCTCCGATGTCAGCGCGGCTCCCCGATGTCGGCGCGGCTTAGCCAGGTCCCCGATGTCAGCGCGTCCCGTCTTCTTTCTTCTCCGCGGCTCCTCTTCTCTCTTCTTTCTTCTGTCATTGACGCGGCCATGTTTTCTTCGTGGCCGCGCATACTCTGACATCAGCAGCGGCCGCGTCATAGTATGCGCCTGCTAGAAGAAAACATGGGGGCGTCCATGCCGGAAGAGTGAAGAGGAGCCGCGGAGAAGAAAGAAGACGGGACGCGCAGACATCGGGGACATCGGTAAGCCGCGCCGACATCGGGGAGTCGCGCTGACATCGGAGGGTGAGTATTTAAGTTTATT
Organism: Engystomops pustulosus; assembly: GCF_040894005.1. Lineage (NCBI taxonomy): Eukaryota > Metazoa > Chordata > Amphibia > Anura > Leptodactylidae > Engystomops > Engystomops pustulosus. Next base: position 135,831,853 of record NC_092413.1, on the reverse strand, counting down.
TTTTTAAGGGCCGTGGGGGCAGGCTGTATACTACTAGGGGCAGGCTGTATACTACTAGGGGCTACTGTATACTACTAGGGGCTGCTGTATACTTCTAGTGGCTGGCTGTATACTACTAGGGGCTGGCTGTATACTACTAGGGGCTGGCTGTATACTACTAGGGGCTGCTGTATACTACTAGGGGCTTGCTGTATACTACATGGGGGCTGCTGTATACTACAGGGGGGCTGCTGTATACTACTGGGGGCTGCTGTATACTACTGGGGGCTGCTGTATACTTCTAGGGGCTGCTGTATACTACTGGGGGCTGCTGTATACTACTAGGGGCTTGCTGTATACTACATGGGGGCTGCTGTATATTACATGGGGGCTGCTGTATACTACTAGGGGCTTGCTGTATACTACATGGGGGCTGCTGTATACTACTAGGGGCTGCTGTATACTACTAGGGGCTTGCTGTATACTACACGGGGGCTGCTGTATACTACTGGGGGCTGCTGTATACAACTGGGGGCTGCTGTATACTACTGGGGGCTGCTGTATACTACTGGGGGCTGCTGTATTCTTCTGGGGGCTGGCAGGCTGTATACTACTGGGGGGGTTTGACCAATGCATTTCCCACCCTCGGCTTATACTCGAGTCAGTAGTTTTTCCCAGTTTTTGGTGGTAAAATTAGGGGTCTTGGCTTATACTCGGGTCGGCTTATACTCGAGTATATACGGTACACAGATTTTCCCCTAGTCCCAGCAGTCTCATGTTATATACCAACCTTTTATGCGGCACAATGTCAAATGCCTTTGAAAAGTCCAGTATAAATATACAAAGTCTTGCACCTTTACAATATCAGTACAGAAGTAGGGGATTTTTCTAATACACTCTTGTATCTTATGAGGCTTAAATGACATCACTAAGGTGCTAGGGACTCTACTTTGTCTATCTTGCCTAATGTGTCATTTGTCCCCTTTAGTTATTGCTAAATACGCTTACTCAGTTGTGACAGCTTTTTGGCACATATCACACACTATTTCTTTGACCTTCTCTATTTTGCTGGTCTAGCATCTTATGTTACATTACTTTTTGACTAGTTTCTCCTCTGTGTTTTATACTAGAGTAATTTTTTTCAGCCACTAGGGCATTGAACAACATTTCTAATTATAGAATTTTAAAAGGAGCTGTGAAGGAAACCGTGACGTTTTGGACCCATGAAGGGTACGCAAGGTCACTTAGCTATCCTTTTATAGACATTCACAGAACGCATGGGTTCTGAGAGGCGCAGGAAGTGATTTAACCCCTTACTGACATGTGACGTAATACTATGTCACATGCCAGGTGCGGGTGCATGGAGAGGGCTCACAGGCTGAGCACTCTCCTTGGACGGTAAGTTTTTACTACATATTGCATGGTGTTTTTCGGCGAAGCATGGGCACCGCCATCTTTCTGAGGATCGTCCCTCCCCGTGACTTCATCCGGGAGCAGCGATCCGTCGCCATGGCAGCCTCGGGTCTTCCAAACACCCGAGGCGGCTTCGGGTTAACCCATTCATTACAATGTGCTATCAACACATTGTAATGAATGAGGAGTAAAATCCCCATATAGTAGTATGTAGTATGGCAGTATATGATAGGATCGTAAAGACAACCTAGGGTTAAAGTACCCCAGGGAGTCTGAAAAATAGTAAAAATAAAAAAATAAAAAGTAAAAAAAATTATAATAAAAATACCTAAAAAACTCAAATCACCCCCCTTTCTGTAAAACTGATATAAATATAAATAAACAATAAAAATCATAATTAGGTATTAGGTATTGTTGCTTCCGAAGATCTATCAAAACCGAAAATGGCACTTTTTTGCCATTTTAAAAAAAATTTAAAATTCTATAAAAAGTGATCAAAAGGTTGCACAGTCCTAAAAATGATAACATTGTAAATGTCATAAAAAGCCACAACAAACAACACCTCCCAAAGCTCAGTAGACCAAAGTATAAAAAAGTTGTTAGAGCCAGAAGACACCAAAATTTCTGGATATGGCACAACAATAAATCACAACTCTGAATCCAAAGAGCTGTTACCACTTCTCCTTTAATATAAGCCCGGTCCGTAACAGGATTATATAGGGAGAGGAACCCCTATCGTGAATCGAGATACAAGAGCAACATGGGTAAAATTTTATATTTATTTGCCTTCAGGGCACAAGACAATTCAGTACACACAACAGATATATACAGTAAACAGAGTACAAATACACAGGTAGCACTACAAGTTTCGGCAGTTCACTGAGTTAGTTACCTTGTATGTGGGCCTAATGGGGATGGATAGTCCACACTTTAAGATCCTCCCTGCGCTTAGTGATGGTAAGATTTCCCCAAGGTGAAAGATGATGTGGCCTTAGAAGTGCCTGATTATCTCAGGTGCAGACACGTCTTTGCCCACCCAACAAGAGGGGTCATGGGTTCCTCCTAATTGGTATTTCATCCAGAACCCTGGAGAAGCCATAGCTTCTCAAGGGGAAGTTGAAGGGTAATGGTTCTGATATCATTGTATCCGGGTGAATCCCTGGATCGCATTGATACCAAACCTGACCCATTTGCTATAGTCCAATCCAGAGATATTGATATCTCCGGACCCAAGGATGCTAGAGCCCCGGGGATTGGGCACCTGTGATTTCCCGACGATAAGAAATTCCTGAAAATGGGGGGGAGGGTGTTTGAATGGAGACGTTTCGGCTTTGAAGATACCCCTCCTGGAGTGATTGAAAACAACAAAGCTCCATTAAGCCAGTTAATCTGAGGCTGGGGGAAAGTGGGAACTTGAGTAGGATAAGGCCCCCCTACCCCTGGTCACATTCGTCAGTAGATTTTTGCTATGTATAAAGCTAAATTTTTAATATTGAGGTTAATGTAATTTGGAGCAATAAATAGAATAGCAATTCATCACAGGAAACCTTTTTTTTTAAAAAAAACCCCAGAGAATAAGCTAAAAGAATAGCAGATTCTACTTTAACTTTAACTTTATTTTTTGTTTTTTTGATGATGATGTTTGACCTAAAGGCTATAATTAAAATATTAGACATTAAAGGAAATCTACCACCAAGATAAAGGATTATAAACCAAGCACACTGACATACTGCCTTGTGCCCCCTCTGGCAGGATCCACTTTTCTTTAAGTTCCCTATATCCTTGTTTTTGAGAATAAAAGGCTTTTACAATTATGCAAATGAGCCTAAGGGGTTTCAGACTCCTTTAAAACATATGGAGCCTGAAGCTTCTCAGGCTCATTTGCATATGGTGTGTATGCGCCCCATACACACCCATCACTCCACTGCGCCGCTTTTAAACAATTGTTATTTATGATGTAGTTATATTTTTATTTCTACCTTTTTAAATATATATGTATATATATATAAATTTTTCTTGTATATACAATCAATCTTTATTAATTCTCTTGACGTCACTGGCGGATTAAGCTGCCGCTGAAAATCACCTCCTATTTTATCCAATTGTACTTGAAGAAGGGCTGATTAGCCCGAAACGCGTCTACTATGGAATAAAGCATTTTAACCCTCTTGAAGACCCTTGTCCGAATAGCGCCGTTCCAGACCTCTTTTGGTTTTCTAAACCACCCCTTCTGTCTATTGGATCACTGGTTTAACTTAGGTTAAGCACCAGCACACTGAAGGGCAGCTTACGGATACTTTAAAAGCGCATTAACTTTATAATAAGGTGAGCACACCTCTGGGGGGGGGGGGTCACTTCCTACATACCCCCCCTATTTTCTGCGTGGTTCCATTGGATACCATACGTATCTCTTTCTCCTTATCCTCACAGTATCACACGAGGCGCCGTCCTCTTGTTTGCCTTTGTTTTGTTTTTTTCCACCACTTTTAGTACACTTCTGATTACCGTCATCAGTGACATAAAGCCTTTTGTATTTTTAAGTGCCTAATGTAATTTTAGACTTGTGTGTAACTATCTCACCAGACGAAGGCTCCGGCCCGGAGACGAAACGCGTAGTGTTTCCAAATAAAACGATTTTACATCTATCAGAGTGCACACACTCATTGCAAGCAGCAGCTCCCACAGGAGCGGGACAGTACTTCGAGTACCTTGTGGATCTTCAATATTTGACAAGCAAGTGTCTTCTCTAATTGTTCTGGGTAGGAGAGAGTTAATAATGTTCTTGTTATCCCTTTTCTAAACTTAGTTACAGATAAAGTCAAATATTTACTTTATCTCTGATTCTAGGTGCGACCAGTCTAAAGTTAGCCCCAAACCCCTGATGACGCCAGTTCGGCGAAACATGTCGGGTGGGCTTGGTTGAGCGGCAGGTTTGAATTTTAATATAGCAGCAGACAATTCATAGGATAGGTCAATGAACTGTATATAAATCTAGTGAGGGTTAACTAGAATCACTGAGGAGCCTGAAATAAGGCAACCCTCTATATAGGAAGAGACTAGGTGGTCTCGATGAACATGGTATCTTTCAGTGAGAACTGATAAATCTCCCTATAGGAAGATATTATACTATAGCCCTAATGGAGCATCTTAGTAGAATCCTACTCCATTGACCCTTCCTTTATTGCCTGTCTGTCGATTTTAAAGAGTGTTTTGTTCTCTACAAATTCTTAATTTAAATTAATAAAAGTTGAGTTTTATTATTTAACCCTGGTGGCTAAAGGGTATTTGTGGTCACCGGCCGTGCGACTTTTTGGAGTTTAAATTGAGTAATTAATTTCCCAGCCACTATCGGTGTATACACTAACGGGGTCCATCAATGGTCCCATGATCACATGGTCAGAGGCAGTGATGTCACTCCTGTTACCCCTCCCCTCTCCTCCCCCTGCTTATGTCTGTGTGTAATGTATATATAACCTTGTTGGAATACAGTCTAAAGTTATGACTCTTAGAAGCCAAGGCGTATGAGATCCGTCCTCGGCATGGAAAGGGATAAAGATGTTATCTGTGTGACCCCCAATTATTAGTATGTGTTTATGTCATTGAAACAGCAATTATAGATTTTGTTATGCTGAAAAAATTGCACCAGTGGAATATCATTGCCAAGGTGAGACACAAATTATGGAAATGGAAAGAAATACTTTGAATGTTTAATTTATATTAGATCTGATAGGATGTAATATACCTCAATGTTAAATTAATAATGGTTATAGATGAAAGAGAGATAGTTCATAGTCACACATGGTGGGTGGGAAACATCTGGAAACTTCAAATTACATCATAGAGGTCTAATGTAATGTCCTGCCACTGGATTAACCATTGACATTAAATTATTAGGGCCTGATGAAGACAGGTCACAAAGTAGGAAATGTACATTATGTCCATGTCAGTGTTAAGACTTGCTATAAATATTCAAAGCATGTTGTGTGTGATATTGTACATATGTTTGGAGACAACTCTGGTTATCATGACTGGCTTAAATTGTTAACCAGAGGTGATAATCTGTTTTTAATGCAAGGAAAAACAGTGGACAGCTCATTTTGTGCGTTAACGGACATTAAGTGATGTTAACCAGTGCTACGTCTGTATCATCTTGTAATTTTGTCACCTCTATAACTCAATTTGTCTTTTATTTTTCCAATTCTATGCTGATAAAAAAATTAGAAAACTAGCAAGAGCAATTTCTATTCAACCTAAGGTCACACTTTTCAGATGGGAAATTTAATGAAAACATTATAAGGATGCTTAAATGTAATGATGAGCAACTTCCAGCTTGATTATAATTTTGCCAAGAAGATCTTTTTCATCATTGCATCATTATAGGAACCAACACAAATAAAGAGCAGGGCCCAATCTCAAATAAACATTACTCATGAAGAAGATTATAAACATATCGTAAATTAAGAAGAAATATAATCAAGAGGAAAGCAATTTATAAAGTAATTGGGCTACGTCTCTCATCCGGCTTAAACTATGGCAATGTATTTATGGGTTTGAGCGTAGTATGTTTTTGACTGTTTGTTTCATCAGCAAGGTTTTAAGAGATGGAAATTTTGATAATTTATTGAGTGCATGGGTATGAAATGTCCTTCTGTCATCAGGGAAGGACACAGAATGTTACATCATTAATTTGTGTGTACTTTCTTTTGTGTTTTTAGAATAACTTAAGAGTAACTTTGGAGCTTTTTTAAAGGAGTTGTGTGGTTTTGCATTTATGCAATGGAAGTAAAAGTGACAATAAAACCTTTCTTCTTGAATACTGTTATCATTATGAATAACTTCCATTCTATTTGAAATGTAATTAACTGTCAGGACTGGGAGTCTGTAGACCCTCTGGACCACCGCGGGAGATGGTACTAGCCGACCTGGGACTGGAGTCTAGGTGGCACCCGGTCTTCATACATAATTTGGAGGTGTGATTTGGTCCATTGTCCTGTTCTAGGATTAAATTGGCTCCAATCAAGCGCTGTCCACAGGGTATGGCATGGTGTTGTAAAATAGAGTGATAGCCTTCCTTATTCAAAATCTCTTTGACCTTGTTATACAAATCTCCCAATTTACAACCCCAGAGCATCACATTACCTCCACAATGCTTGAAAGATGGCATCACGCATCTTCCAGCATCTTTTCAGTTGTTCTGCATCTCAAAAATGTTTTTCTGTGTGATCCAAAAACCTCAAACTTAGATTTGTGTGTCCATGACACTTTTCCCAATCTTCCTCTGTCCAATGTCTGTGTTCTTTTGCCCATATTAATCATCCTAAAGTGTCTTCTTTACTGTAGAGGTTGACATTGACGTTTGGCGGTACTATTTAATGAAGCTGCCAGTTGACCTATGATGCGTCTGTTTCTCAAACCAGAGACTGTAATGTACTTGTCTTGTTGCTTAGTTGTGCAGTAGGGGCCTCACACTTTTTTCTGCTCTGGTTAAAGCCTGCTCTCCTCTGAAGGGAGTAGTACATGCCAGTTGTAGGAAATCTTCAGTTTCTTGGCAATTTGTCACATGGAATGGCCTTCATTTCTAAGAAGAAACATTAAATTTATTTTTATGTGTCCATTGTGAACAAACAAATGTGATGCTCCAGATTCTCAACCAGCTCAAAGGAAGGTCAGTTTTATAGCTTCTCTAATCATCCAAATTGTTTTCAGCTGTTCTTGCATAATTGAACAAGGGTTTTTAAAGGTTTTCTAAACACCCATTAGCCTTCTTACACAGTTAGCAAACACAATGTATCATTTAACCACTGGAGTAGTGGTTTAATGAAAATGGACCTATCTACATCTATGTAGATATGGCATTAAAAACCAGATGTTTGCAGCTAGAATAATCATTTACCACATTAACAATGTAAACAGTGTATTTATAATTCATTTAAAGAGTAACTGTAAAGTTTTTTTCCCACAAATCAATAGCTCTTGGGATATAAAACAACTTTGCCTATTATCGTTGTTACCTATATGCAGCAGTTTCCTTACTTTCCTTACTATATGCCTGCAGTAGGTGATTCCTCTTCCTATGCTGACAAGCCATGTGAGTCTGTACTTTTTTTATAGTTTATCAGTCAAATTAATGGGAGGGGAGGGGCTGCTGCTCCCTGCTCACAGAGGAGGAGGTCATGTGAAAGAGCTCTCTCTCTTTCTGTATGTAGCAGAGCTGGAACTTTCGTTACAGAAGTCTCCTGCAAAGAATAGGGAGATACAAGATCTCCCCTGTTCCCTATCAGTCCCTCCACCCCACTCTGTGATTCTACAGAACTTTCTCTGTCTCTCTTCTCTCCTCATGCAGTTTCCCTCCCTCACCTTGTCATTGGCAGTATCATATCTGTGCAGACAAGCTATTAACCCTCATTTCTGTGCAGTGTTCAGTGGATTTACTTGTAGGAAACTAAATTGATTTAATGCTAAATTGCTTTAAGAGAGACCACAAGCCATCATGGGATCAGTGGGCATGCTAACTGGCCTCAGCCTGAGGGCATAGACTCACAGATATTAGTCTCCACCCACTTCACTTCACAGATTTTTGTCAAACACTTTCAGAACAGAAAATGCCATAACTTTGGAAAGAAAAGTGTGAGCAGCACAAAGCAGGCATCATCCTGTTTTTAAAGGAGAATCCCATATAATTATTTGGTAAAATCATTATAACTTTACAGTTGTGCTTTAATGTTAGCTTAATTGAAAGAAAATGTGCTTTTCTTTTAAAAATAAGGAAATTTCTAAGTGACTCTACACTTTTGAGTAGCAGTGTATACCATGTCATTTGAGTGCGGAAGGTACATTCATGTCATCATCTTGGCTCAGATCAACGCACACACCCTTACTGGAAGATGCCGTAAGAGGCTGCATGATATTTTTACTGCTGTAAGATACCTGGACTCAACAAACTATCACTTCTTACAAAGTCTTCAGTCTTGTCTTCTATCAATCGCTTGTGGATTGTCATTGGTTGTCAATCACAAAGGAAGCTTCCAAAGGCAGATCTCCATAATCAGCATGAATATTTTTCAGAGAACCATTTATAACTTTATAGATAACATACTAAGACATGTAGTTTAGTGCATTTCTGCCCTCAAACTATATACTTCAGAAATAATTATATTATAATTATAATTATAATTACCAATCTTATAATTTCTATAATTCCAACATTTTGGTGTTAAATCTGTTTATCATTTTCATTATAATAAAGTTGCAACATTTTTTTAATCTAATCTTTAATGACAGGTATTTTGCTTTGTCTTTTTACTTCCTTGACACAATTGATGAAATCTTGCGGGAAGTCCAAAACATTCATTAAAATATTCACAATTAACCTATACATTTAAAGAAGTCAAAGTCTCCCATTTCTCTAAACTTCACAATAGAGAATAAGGGAATGAGGCAGACATCCTGCAATTCATAGCACTGTACAGAGCAGATGCTTTGTTCTTCCAGCTATACTGCTTTCCTTGTATCCCTTTGGGTGGAGAAATCATTTTGCACTTGCTAGAGAATTGGCAAGCTCAGGTCTTGCATTTGAATGACTCCTGGTGCATCAGATCTACATTTTGAAAGTCATCTTTTCAGATAAAAAGAGGCTTCAGTTGGGAAAAATAATCATCACATCAATTCAGGGTCAGGGAAGAACTTCCTATGCCACAAATGAAATATGAGCTGGTGGAGCCATCTGATCCAGAATAAGAAAACATCACCATTTACAACAGAATACACAATGTCTTCTGCACCTTAAGGGGATCTTTTTCTTTAAAGCTCAAACATGTATTCTTTGTCCTTCATTGAGATGTATTACCTCTCTCGGTTTAAATGTAAGAAATGTTGAATTCCACAATCCTTTTATTAATAACCTGTTTTGCAATTCCCAATAGAACCTCTGTGGCTGTGAGAAAAAAAGGTGGTTAAAAAGGGAAAAACACAAAATTCAAAAAAGTATATTATTACTTGATTAAAATGGATGGACAAATAAATACGTTACATAGAAAAAAAACTATAAGGATTTAGGCACTGAAACATACACTTAATTCTACCTTAAATTAAAAGAAACACTAGATGTAATAATCAGTGGTTTACAATCATCTAATTTACAGTCTGGTTCATCTTTCTGTATGTGGCTTATAAGATACTATCGTTGCACAATGTATCGAAACTTTGGTACTTGTTCAATAGTTTCATACTCGGTTCAATAGTGGGATGCTGTCACATGCGGTACTGAATGACTTGTTCTATTCTACAGTCTCTTACTAGCTGTCTGCAGGGGATTCCCTAGAGGAGACATCTTACAGGGAATTCTCGGTATAGATGTGGCAGAAGAGGAGCCACGTCATCAAGGTAATATCACCATCTGTCCATACATAGTGTTTCTACATCTCCCAGGGTTTCCTCTGACACAAGGCAATTCATTATTGAATTAAATAATTTTTTGCAAAGCCCAGGATTTGAACTCACAACCTCCATAGAGAAACAGCACCTCTGTCCTCAAGACTATGGGCTTACTGGTTATCATTGCGGGGATTTTATGTAACTATGTGACTAGAGCTTCACTACAGCCTCCACAGAGTTGCACTGTGACACAGGGTTAATGTGCTGGTATATAAGATAGATGTTCTCAGTGATCTCTCTTTATTTAACTACATTATGATTATTTTTTAAGTGCATCCATTTTTTGATGTCCATACACCAGCTGTTTTTTTTCACATGTGATAAAAAAAAACTGATTGGTTTGTAATCTACTTTTTGCCCCTCCCAGTTGGTTGACTAGCAACATTTAAAAAAAAAACAGTCTGCCAATGGATGTCATGCAGGTGCCCCCAATTTGTGGGCCGATCCATTGACTTCTATGGACGTGCGTGGTCCACCTGCTAAACAAAATAATGCATGCTGCATTTTTTTCTCACTGTCTGCTAGAAACAGACCAATAGGAACCAATGGGTCTGTTTGCTGTCCACAAAAAAAAAGGATAGCACACCGAGATCAAAAATGCCCATCTATACCCCCTAAATTATACTATATATTAACATTACCATGACAACCTTTACATTACATATAATAAACTGTCCTAAAACATTAAAGCTCTCCTCCCCAAACACTGGTTGACCATTACTGATCACATGTGTTTCAATGGAAAGGCATGTGCGATTATGCAGAGTCCTGCTCCCAGACATTTGCTTTGCAGTTCTAGATGCAATGTAAATGCTCCATGTGACTGCACTCTATACATCCAGATATTACTTTTTTCTACTCTTGAATGTATCATATCAGTATCGAGCATTGTCATGCTTCAATTGGTATCGTTTCACACTCAAAATCCTGGTATCATTGCAACCCTTTATGATACCGTGGCAGCTTTTAATTATTCCTCTGATGTGGTATCTCTCCAGAGCTTCCTCTTGTTTACATAACTGCACCTAAAAAATCATGCCTCAACAATTATCTGTGGTTCCTCCTTTCCCAATTGACCCACAGCATCTCCAAGCCACTCTGCCCGCCTCCGTTAATCTGATTTACTAGTTTCCATATATAGGGGGGAGTAGAGAGTAGGTCATGGCAAGTGCCCAAGTTAACTTAGTTTGGTTGTGCTGTACTCCAATATTTCCATGGAGTACATTGCACAAACCAGTAAACAGTACAACATACACAAAGGAAATACACAACAATCAACATTTTCCACACTATTGAGCAAGTGCCATGAGAGTGTCAGATACCTTCACAGACAAAAATTGGTTGAACATACACAGTTAAAGTTATATCTGAATGTTTAATCCCTTAGATGCTGTGCTCAGTAGCAAAAATGTAACGCCTAAGGCAGTGGTGGCGAACCTATGGCACGGGTGCCGGAGGTGGCACTCAGAGCCCTCTCTTTGGGCACCCGTGGCATAACCCCAACACAGAGTTCGCCAGACAGGACTCAAGGCCTCCTGCAATACCAGGCAGCCCAGGACCCTAGAAGGAAGCTACAATGATAATCCAAACTTCTTCTCCTGATTTCTACTGTATTGGTGTCCACAGGTGCCTATATAATTTAAACCTGTGACAGAGCAGGGAGTAATAAGTTACTGCTTATATTGTTGAATTGGCACTTTGCAAAAAATATGTGGGTTTCAGTTGTAGTTTGGGCACTCGGCATCTAAAAGGTTTGCCATCACTGGCCTAAGGGGTGTTTACACGAACATTTTGAGAAAACATACCTGCTTACAGTTTTCCATTAGTCTAATACAAAAGAAGTATTTTGTAGAATAGGGCTACATTTAGACTTCTACATTAAATGCTATACATGTATCAGGCTCCAGGGGCAGTGGACCCACTGGACCACCATGGACGATGATGTAAGCCGACACCTGGGACCAGAATCTAAGTGGCCTCCGGTGTTCACTAGAGCCCGCCACAAAGCGGGTTGGACTTGTTGCGGTGGTGATACCACCAGGCAGAATTGTTTGGCACAGACGTTGTCATTGTCGGGGACAGGCAGGAGGTCAGGATGGGCAGCACGGAATCGGAGTCGGGGACATAGCAATAGGTCAAGGTAGGTGGAACAGGATCAAAGTCAATAGGAGAACCAAAGTCACAACAGGAATACAGAACAATAGCACAAGGCATACAACAAGCTTTTTCTAAGACTGCGAGGAACAAAGATTCAGCAGGGTGTGCAGGGAGAGGCCAGTTTAAATAGCATTCTGTGAAATGGGCAGCGCCAATTAAAGGTGCGCTGGCCTTTTAAATCTTTTGATGCTGACTGGCACAGAGTGGGCACTGGTAAGCCTATGACCCCCGATATGGGTCGTGGGAGCACCCGTGACAACATGTTTTTGATTGACCAATGGAAAACAAATTTTGCTAAAGAATTTGCAGTGCAACTCTTGCCATGCAGAGGATATATATATATAATGGTTTAATTTTTATATGCTTATATACATACTGATTTTTCATTTTTTAGACATACAAGTGTAAAATTTTAATTTGTTTGAACTTTTCCCAATATTGTGCATTTAGAAAGTGAACACTATGGAATAAAATAATAAAACAGAAGTCTGAAAAGGAAGACATTAACAGCATTCAATTTCATAAAATATTAAATTCTGTGTTATAAAGCCAAATGAACAAAACCAAAGATGCCTCCATTTAATGCATCCATTAATTTAGCTTCCCTTGAAAAATGCTTTAAATACTGTACAATTATGAATAATCTCTCAGCAAGTTTTAGTGCACTAAGAGATAATGCAGTGCATGCTGTAAAAGGTGCTTCAGGCACAGCTTAAACTATCTAATGAATTAGTTCTTAAGTATTCAACATGGCTATAAATTCTCAAGACTATATCCTATTTGCATTAAGATTATGTGAAAATTCTAATGTACTATAATAGAGAATTCAGGGGAAGCAGCTTTACAGTTATATGTCAACCACAATATCTTGAGAGATATTTTCAGACGTAATTTCAACCTGCATGGAAAGTTTGTTCTCATGCATATTAAAGGGTTTTTCTGCTTTTAGAATAAATCTCATGGGGGGAGGGGGAGATTTATCAGCAAAAAGTCTCAACTGAGACCACAAATCTCAAAAAGTAGTACAAAAAACCACTCAATGGGGTATATGTATACTTGTTTTTTGTCTGTTTCATTTGTGCTTCTTTTTCTCTTTCTACAGACATTATGGGGCATATTTACTTACCCGGTCCATTCGCGATCCAGCGTTCTCTGCGCTGGATTCGGGTCCAACCGGGATTCATCAAGGTAGTTCCTCCGCCATCCACCAGGTGGCGCTGCTGCGCTGAAAAGCATCTGAACGCGCTGGAGTTCACCGGGCTGGACCAAGTGAAGGTAAGCGCGTCCCAAGCGACACATTTCTTTTTTTAAATGCGGCGTTTTTTCCGAATCCGTCGGGTTTTCCCTCGGCCACGCCCCCCGATTTCCGTCGCGTGCATGCCGGCGCCGATGCGTCACAATCCGATCGCGTGCGCCAAAATCCCGGGGCAATACAGGGGAAATCGGCGCAAATCGGAGATATTCGGGTAACACGTCGGGAAAACGCGAATCGGGCCCTTAGTAAATGACCCCATATATCTTTGGCCCTGGTTGCCTATGGTGTCTATATTGTTTCTTTCTTTAAGCTTGTATATATATATATATATATATATATATATATATATATATATATATTCCACTGGCCAATGCAAAAGCAAAAAACACTGGATAATGTGTAAGTAACGGCACACGGACCCATATGCATAAAAAGCTCACAGTAGCAACTGCCCCAATGTACTTTTCAGCAAGAAAACCTTCAGCTTTGGAATGTGAGTATGTCTTTGGAAGGTAAAGTTGCACATTTACTCAAAAATGGGGGTGAAGGAGGCACAAATCAAAGAAAACATCTTTTATGCCAAACTATATTAGGAACACTGCACCAGGCACACACCAGCGAATTTCTCAACAGGTGTGGGCACTAAAAAATACTCCCAAAAAGGTACAAAAAATAAAGATACATGTCACCCAATGTGGTGATAAATCCCCCTAATTGTGTATTGAAAAACTGAAAGTAAGCATTTTGAAAGCTGTGAATACTTGTCCAACAAAGTATACTAGAATGCTACAAAAGCAAGTCTAGCAAATGGCAAAAATATAGCAAAAAAATTAACAACACATGATGATAATACAATAAAGTGTGTTTTATTTTTTTGTTTTGTTTTCTTTCCATGTATTAAAATGACCCTAACTCGGTTTTACCTGTACATTGGCGATTGCAGGAATCAGGAGAGATGGCTGAATTATTGAATCCTTTATTTTTGTACTAGAATGCTTTAGAAATGGAAAATTGTCAAGAATTTAAGTGAAACAACAAGCAAATGTATTCACATTGAGTTACTAAGAACATATTACATGTAACATTACATGGTACATATAACATATTAAATATATGAATTATTTACCCTTATCTCCCAAGTGTACATTTTCTATTCAATTTAACCTGAACACCACATATAAAATATGGGTTTCTGTCAGAAAGGGTATGAATAAAGTGTGCTTTACAGAGTTCCTACACTGCAGCTATTACTTCAGGTTGTCCCTGGCAGACCGCTTACTCTGCAGTTGTTAACTTAAGCTATGCCTCACAGACTAATAGACTTCTAGCTCTTTTCTTCTCTCGCGTGCAATCCACACATAATAGAAATAATTAACTGAAAGGAAGCAGGTAAAGCTCAGCTCATTAGTGATACTATTGTTTGCCTTTGTCCTTCTAAAGCATTACTTAAAACCTGCAAAACACTAAATAGTATCACAGATGGGTTGGGGTAATGACAGTTTTTCTGTATAGTCCAGTAATATGGCACCATTTATTGTAATGTTCTGGACATTAAGGTGGAAATCTATCAATAGATGTGCCAGAAGCAAATGAAGAAACTGAGTTGCAAAATGCCATGGAAAGTTGCAACACCTGCTAAAATCTTCTGGTTCAACTAACATATAAAGATCTCATGATGGGTAAAACCAGTAAGCTGCCTCAAGAACTTTGCAGCCTTATTGTTGCAAACATCCTGATAGCATTGGTTACAGAAATTACAAAATTCTACTGAAGATTCCAATGAGAACTTTTGGAGCCATAAACCAGAAGTGGAAAAAACATGGCCATGACCAGGAACTCCCAACAAGATTTCATACACAGGCGTGAAAAGAATTATGAGAACAACTGTCCAAGAGTCAAATACCACCTCTGGAGAGCAACAGAAAGAGGTGGAAGCAGCAGGTACAATTTTTTCAGAGAAAACAATAAGTAAAATATTCTCAACACCATTTAGACAAGTCTGTGATATACTGGGAGAATAGTGTTTGGTCAGATGTAAAAAAAAAATTACCCGTGTGAAGATAATTTCTCATAAATTTAGTCATATGGTTCCGTAGAAACACAAGTGTTTGCACAAGGAAACTAAAGATTTTGTATATGTAATGTCCGGGAGTTACTGCAGGTCCCACAGCCGTCCTATAGTAATGATTGCTGAATCTAGGTAGTCAGGCAGGGCTCAATAGTCATGTCTGGCCACAGATGCCAAAATAAGAGGTGGTCGTTACATAGTTACATAGTTACATAGTATATAAGGCTGGAAGGAGACGGAAGTCCATCAAGTCCAACCTTTAAGAATTAAATAAATGTTTTATCCCCATAACCCGTGATATTTTTTCTCTCCAGAAAGTCATCCAGGCCTCTCTTGAACATGTACATAGAGTCCGCCATAACAACCTCCTGCAGCAGAGAGTTCCACAGTCTCACTGCTCGTACAGTAAAGAACCTTTGTCTATGTTGATGGTAAAATCGCCTCTCCTCTAGGCGTAGAGGATGCCCCCTTGTCCTGGTCACAGGCCGAGGTATAAAAAGATCCTTGGAGAGATCCTTGTACTGTCCGTTCAGGTATTTGTACATTGTAATGAGGTCTCCCCTCAGTCGTCTTTTTTCTAAACTGAATAATCCCAAATTTTTTAGTCTGTCAGTGTATTCTAGTTCCCCCATTCCCCTAATAATCCTGGTTGCTCTCCTCTGCACCCGTTCCAGCTCTACTATATCCTTTTTATACACTGGTGCCCAAAATTGTACACAATATTCCATGTGTGGTCTGACCAGGGATTTGTATAAGGGCAAAACTATGTCTTTATCATGAGAATCTATTCCTCTCTTGATACATCCCATTATTTTATTTGCTTTAGCAGCAGCCGCCTGGCTCTGGTCACTAAAATTAAGTTTACCATCCACCACTACCCCCAAGTCCTTTTCAGCTTCAGTTTTACTAAGTAAATGACCGTTTAGAACATAATTATACTTTTTGTTTCCATGGCCCAAGTGCATAACTTTACATTTATCTACATTAAACCTCATCAACCATTTCTCTGCCCACTCCTCAAGCTTCCACAAATCCCTCTGTAATGCTAAACTATTGACCTCAGTATTTATTACTTTACACAGCTTAGTATCATCTGCAAATATTGAAACTTGACTGTGTAAACCCACTACAAGGTCATTAATAAAAATATTAAAAAGAAGTGGCCCCAATACTGACCCCTGTGGCACTCCACTGGTAACATCAACCCAATCTGAGAATGTGCCATTAATGACCACCCTCTGTTTTCTATCACTAAGCCAATTACTTACGTATCCGAGGAAGCTATCTCATTTCTAAGGGACAACATGACTACATTCATGAGAAATTATCTTCACACAGGAACATTTTTTTTAACAACATCCAATTGAAGAAATGTTTACATGTGGCAAATGAATTAAATTTAAATGCCCCAATGAGAATATGCCTTTAAGCCAATAACCTGAGCTGAATCCATTAGAAAATCTATGGAAGAAACTAAATCAAAGAGTTCACAGAAGGAGCCTATTGAGCCTTCAGGATTTAAAGAGTGCTTGTGTGGATGAATGGGCCAAAATCAAACCTGAGCATTGTGTGCAACTAGTATCTCCATACAGAAGCTGTTATTTGGATGGGTTGTTACCAAAACCCGGTGAAAACCTCACATCAATAGCACCTTTAGAAATGTTTTCCCTTGGAAAATTGGAGACATTTTGATACATTTGACATACACTCACCGGCCACTTTATTAGGTACACCATGCTAGTAACGGGTTGGACCCCCTTTTGCCTTCAGAACTGCCTCAATTCTTCGTGGCATAGATTCAACAAGGTGCTGGAAGCATTCCTCAGAAATTTTGGTCCATATTGACATGATGGCAGATTTGTCGGCCATCTCCCGTTCCACCACATCTCAAAGATGCTCTATTGGATTGAGATCTGGTGACTGTGGAGGCCATTTGAGTACAGTGAACTCATTGTCATGTTCAAGAAACCAGTCTGAGATGATTCCAGCTTTATGACATGGCGCATTATCCTGCTGAAAGTAGCCATCAGATGTTGGGTACATTGTGGTCATAAAGGGATGGACATGGTCAGCAACTCAGGTAGGCTGTGGCATTGCAACGATGCTCAATTGGTACCAAGGGGCCCAAAGAGTGCCAAGAAAATATTCCCCACACCATGACATCACCACCACCAGCCTGAACTGTTGATACAAGGCAGGATGGATCCATGCTTTCATGTTGTTGACGCCAAATTCTGACCCTACCATCCGAATGTCGCAGCAGAAATCGAGACTCATCAGACCAGGCAACGTTTTTCCAATCTTCTACTGTCCAATTTCGATGAGCTTGTGGAAATTGTAGCCTCAGTTTCCTGTTCTTAGCTGAAAGGACTGGCACCCGGTGTGGTCTTCTGCTGCTGTAGCCCATCTGCCTCAAAGTTTGACGTACTGTGCGTTCAGAGATGCTCTTCTGTCTACCTTGGTTGTAACGGGTGGCGATTTGAGTTACTGTTGCCTTTCTATCAGCTCAAACCAGTCTGCCCATTCTCCTCTGACCTCTGGCATCAACAAGGCATTTCCGCCCACAGAACTGCCGCTCACTGGATGTTTTTTCTTTTTCGGACCATTCTCTGTAAACCCTAGAGATGGTTGTGCGTGAAAATCCCAGTAGATCAGCAGTTTCTGAAATACTCAGACCAGCCCTTCTGGCACCAACAACCATGCCACGTTCAAAGGCACTCAAATCACCTTTCTTCCCCATACTGATGCTCGGTTTGAACTGCAGGAGATTGTCTTGACCATGTCTACATGCCTAAATGCACTGAGTTGCCGCCATGTGATTGGCTGATTAGAAATTAAGTGTTAACGAGCAGTTGGACAGGTGTACCTAATAAAGTGGCCGGTGAGTGTACATTGCTGATTATGCTATGACTGTGTGGCCATGCCCAAGGTCCTCCCATAGCCTTGGGCCCCTAGCAGCCACCCAAAAAGGAGATATTATAATCTGCTACTGAATACAAAAAGGTAACCAACACATATAAAGCTTGTGTATATATATTCTGTTTTAACATTTGCTTACATATATCCTGGTCGGACTTATATTCTGCCCACACTTTCTATGTCTACTTTTTTATACAATAAGTTTTGACAATATGTCAGTTGTCAAGGGTAAAGATGCACAAAAATGGTTGGTTAAGTCTTTGCGGTAAAACACCTGGGAACACCAGTCCTGTACTGTCAGAATGGGAGCTTAGTGATGCCTTCAGAATTAGAACTGTGGTCAGCAATTGTCTTCACACGTTATAATAGCAACAATATATTTTCTAGAAAACGGAAAATAGGTTCAAAATTACAAAATATCACTGAATGAGGTCACATTTACTGATGTATTATGGAGGAAAGGGGACTATGAAGGGCCTGTTCATGTGTGTTCTCTATTATTGTGCACTGCATATAACTGTGTGGCATATTATAGCATTTTTATTCTAATTTGAAGGTCTGTGGTATGTTTGTGGATCTTTGTGTATGTGTTCTAAAGAAATGTGAACTCTACTCAAGTCAGGAACTCATGGTAGTAATGACAATCTTTACAGGGCTGCAGAGTATATCAGTGCTATATAAGCTCTAGAGGGAACATAAATACAGCATTTGGGTGTTTTATGTTGGCAAGTAAATTTTTATTGGTCTTTCTAAATGTAGGCACAGCTTGCATCAAAGCTGCATCTGATAAAGCGCATGTGGTTTCGCCATAGTTAGCAATACAGTTGCACTAATTACAAGTTAAATGTTTTTTTTTATGTCTCCCATTGACTTTGGCAGACCAATGTGCAATATTTTCAATGCACTGCAATGCCAATGGTGTGAATATATAATAACAGTCTATTTGTGGAACCCATTTTATTAAAAACATGTTAGAACGATCAGCATTTTTGTGGTATTTTTAGTAGTTTAATAGTATTTTTGTATTGTCATCTACAATGTTTTGGCCGTTAGGTGTAGGTCCTTTTGCTTTGGTAATTACATGCTTTTTAATTAATATACCTCAATAATACATATATAAGCATATGAGAACTGTATTTTAATATTAAAATCCACATGCAACTAAAACAATGATATGTTAGAAGATCTTTTTAGTACATTTTATTGGTTAAGGGGCACCTACCATGTATAGACAACAGTTCTCATCTGTAAGGTTGGACTCTATGGTATCATTTTAAGGATAAGTTGTGATTGGGCAGCAAAATGTTAGGTTCCTGTTGTGCCTGCAGAGAAGATTGTTGTGTTAATGTTTTTTTGGCAGACTTAGTAGTCCCATAAAAGCCTAACTAGTAACAGTGCAGATGTTCTATGTAATTGGGACTTCACAACAATGTAAAGTGTAATGAAAATAATATTAAGGCTCAGTCCATAGAAACAGACAAGTGGGCTGCTCAGAAAAAAAGGATTGAGCACAGTACAGTGGATGGGAGACCTTGCATCATAGTTATATATGATGCAAGGACTCCCTGTCTGCTGAACGAACAGTTGTGCCAACACTGTAAAATTGTTAGTGTTGGTGCTGCTGCTCGGCCGGCAGACAGCATATATCACTATCAACTGCTCTGTGCTTGGTCTGTGGGATATGACCAACACACATGTCTAAAAATATATGTATCAAACTTCATGATGAAAATTAAATTAATATTTCTTTCATGGTAGCCATACATTGTTACCAAAAAAAAAAAAATCTGTTTAACAAACTTGTATATCCCCAAAATCTAAACCTTTAAAGGCACGGCACTAGCTCACAAATAAAATATTATAGCCAAAGAACTGATGTGTGGGAAAACAGCTATACAACGTCTGGTCACAAAAGCATCATGGACCTGAAGCAGTTAAATTAGAATGCAGATGATGAGAATAATGGCGACTATCTGAAACACAATTCTAGAAGACTTTTTATCTACTTTTATCTTGTGCAAATTTCTTTTCTGTACTCTCTGCAAATGCTATCATCAACATAGCAGGGGAAAAGATTCAGTAACACGTCCCTTGACACCTCAGATATACAGTATATTTGCTCAACTTGCTCTTAGCCATGATTAGAAGTGTTTTGCTGTTTCTCTAATTGGTGCTGTGGGAGGTCACAGGATGAAGCTAGCAAGTTTTCCTTGCATATAGTTACGCAGCACCTTGAAAACTCCATTGTTTGTAAGGCCTTGGGCAGGACATTGCTGCTAATGATAATGTAGAACTGCATGGAGACTTGCTTTCAAATGAACTGTATCTTTGAAACCTTAGGCTACTTGTGTTTGTGTCAAGCTGAAATGACTTTTCCAAAACCAAGTTGTTTGTGTTCAAGCTGAGCCTTGGTATGGTCATACAGGATGCGAAGCTGTGATACTTTCCAAGAGTCATTATATTTGTACCCATTAATATCCTTGGACGCTACTCCTTATGCGCATGCTATGATGCCTTGTTCCTTCACGTGTTCCATTAATATTGTTACTGCAACTGACAATACATCTATGGTAACGTGTTAAAATGGTAATGACAAGCAAAATAATGGATGGTATTTAATCATTTCTTCATGTAGTCAATAATCAAAAGGAATGTTGTGATGAAAACATTGGGGGATATTTATCAGGACCTCTGCGCAGAAGCCTCTTGATGTATCGGGAGGCGAATTTGCAGCGGCGGGGCCATCATACGCTGGCGCACGAGCGCCAGCGTATGATAAATATCCCCCTTTTTTTCTATTGTCTCTATGTTCTATTCTATGTCTCTAGTTCAACTGTGTCCCTCTTATGTTATTTTAAAGGGGTTGTCCACTTTCATTAAATAATCAATATTGTTTGTGTAATGAAAAATTATACGATGTTCCAATACACTTTCTGTATAAATTCCTCACAGTTTTTTAGATCTCTACTTGCTGTTCTTCTATAGATTGGTTCTATGTTTGCTTCCACTGGATCGTAATATGTCCATGGTTATTTGCTGAAAATGGACAACCTCTTTAAGCATACATAATCTTTCAACTAACATTTCTGCAAATCAGTAGAAAAAAAAAATCTTTGCTTTGGCAACATGTTTTATGAAGTTTCTAACTTTTTAAGTGTATTGAAAAGTTATTAATCTTTTAAATCTCCTTTACCTGTGCGTTTTCGAAATTTTCACATTGTAAGGTATGTTTGTGCTAGTATACATTGTTCTGTCATATTTGTTACCATGGGTGGTGGCTGTGTTCCTAAACAGTGGTTGTCTGTAGCTGACAATACTTTTACGCATTGTAACATACATTTACGTGATAATAGATTAAAAAGCTGATAACATATCTAAATACTTAACTCCATACAAACTTGGTAATTACTTTACAGTCTTATCTGTATTTAAACATTTAATATATAGCCTGCCCTTATGTATTTGGAGAAGGATATTAGGGCCCATGCACACAAACGTGTAGAGAACGTATTAAAATGGCCATATATACAGCATATATATATTCAATGCATTCGTATGCATTCCAATGGGCAATACGGCCATCCATGCACATGGCCGTATTGTCCACGGTCCCGTACCGTTAGCAGGACATATAAAAATATAGAGCATGTCCTATTTTTCAAAATTTTTCCATTCCGTATGTGCATAGGAGTCAATGGGACCGTATAAAATACGGGTTAAATATGTACTGCATTAGGCTGTACACCGTATGCTGCCGTATATACGTGCCGTATCCAGAACAAGTGGGAGGTGCTTTCTGTCAGCCAGCCAATAGTCAGCCATCCATCATTTGCCAGCCCACCATATTTTATATGGATACGGTGCAATACTTTGCCATACGGTTGGAATACGTCCCGTATTTGTGGCCAGAATACAGCTGTATATACAGAACAGAAAAGGCCATATGGTTGTGTGCATGAGGCCCTAGAAACATTTCTCACTATGGGTGAAGTAAGGAGCAACAAAAAGCACAGCGAAGGTTTTTTCCTACAGCTGTTCTCTATCTTTCTGTTACAGTTCCATATTCTCTGCCTTCCAATGGTAATAATTTTTTATGAGGGTTTAAAGAACTTGTCCAGAGACTTTCTTTGTCTGGCAGCTGCTGGTTGGTAGAGCGGCAGGTAATAGGAATACTGAGATAGACCAGTGTTCACACTGGTACACAGAAACCAACACAAGTCTGAGACAGGGAAAACAGGGTCACACTGGGAGATACACGACACTGAGGGACAAACAACAGATACAGGCAGACATGCAAAGTCGGACAAAACCGGGTCAAAACCAAGATGGTGGCAAAGATTCAGAATGGTCTAGCAATAGAATGGTCGGTAAGTGTAGCAGAGGTCAAATAACACAGAATAGCAAACAAGACAATAGCACTAGACAACACAGAAGACTGAATAACCAGCAAGGTCTAATGGGAGTAGGCAGTTCATGGCCTCCAGCAGCAGTCTATAGCAGCTGTCCATCTGGCTAGTAATCCTTGCTGGACAGGGCTAAACTACAGAGAGCATGGTGTGGTACAGTAAATCTAACCACAGGAGAAGCCTAGGTCACAGTTCAAGCACAAGAAACACAAAAATAATGCCACCTATTCCGCCAACTGAGGATAGAGGGAACGTTACAGAGGGCTTGTTTTCTGTGGGACAAATTGTACTTCTCAGTGTCAGAATTTTATATTCCATGCAGTGTAGTAGAAAGCTGTAAAAAAAATTTTTTTCTTATGGGCTATATTTTTCTGGCTTTCATGAGGTGGCCCAAATTATACTTTCTGCCCATACCAGTATAGAATAACCCTCCCCCCCCAGCATTTCCACCTCCCAGCTACAAAATATAAAATAATCCTCCAGACCTTTTTGCATATATCACACATATATAACCACATCTATCACCCCACCTGCAGTGCCCCCACAGTATAGAATAACCATTAAGACCCTTTTAGCACCCCTATAGCCACTCACAATACATTATAACACACATTCCTGCATCTTACACTACTAAGAAGCGCCTAAGAAGTTGGTCATAGTTTTTGGAAATGTAGTCTACCTGGGGAAAATTGTTAACCTTTTACGGAGGCGGTTTGTATATTATTATTATTATTACCTGTAATACTGCTAGCAGTTTCATAGGTTTATAGAATCATGTGAGGGTTCTCTAATAATTTGAGGCATGTCTAACCTTTAGGCAGTATTAGGAATCATAAACTGAAATTTGATTTGAGTTAAGGGGGTCCAGTTTTATTCTCAAAAAAAGTGATGAAGGGTAGTAAACTAGTGCAGAAAGATGCAGAAAGATAATAAAAGCAGAAAAGCAGTGTAAAAACAACAGGGAAAATTTGGGGACAAATTATGTCAAGTCATGAAAGACTGTGGAAGTGTAGCAAAGGTTACAACTCAGAGATGGTAGAAGAGAACACAGAAAACATTCAAAATTATATGAAAACCATTTGTGCTAATATCAGCCAATGACACAAATTAATAGCATACATGATGGGCAAAGCTAAATTGGCTTAAGCTCCTAGTTGTGTGCTCCTTTATTTTATCAAAAACTAGGTGCTAGGTTTTCTTAAAGAGCTTGTGACCTTGATCGTGCCCTTTACACTTTACATATAATCATAAAATAGCTCAGTGTAACCAACTTGACAAAATAAGGGCACTCTCATTTCTAAAAAGAATTAAATATTGTAAGTAAATATAATTTGTCGATGTGCTGGGAATTTATTTTTGCGATGAGCTTTTCTTTTCATACATAAAATGTAAGGAATTACAATATTAGCTGAGGTCTGTATGTTGTTTGTGCTGCACAGTCGACAGTGCTCAAAGACAGCATGCTCAATTTAAGCAGCTTTTGGCAGTTTTATGTTCTTGTTATCAACATGTTTATCTTCTCTGGGGTTTTCAGCATTTGTGGGTATACTGGTACTGCCTCTCCAAATCAAAATAATGAGGCTCACACAAGATATCCTTCCATTTCTTACAATCTGTAATTGACATTGTTTATACTAACTTTCACTTGCAATGCTTCAAGACTTCAAGTGCTGGCAAAGAGGTACCACAACATATAAGAAAGAACCAGAAATATATACAAGAAACTGATTTTCATAAACGTATCTGACAGTGGGCTATGTATTCTGTATTCCATTCCTGTATTGTGATTTTGTAGATTTGATGAGGGAGACCTCTTAATGCATAATAGTGTTTGGTCAAATTACATTGAAAGCCATAAATCTGATCCTAGTGTTCCAGATTGCCATTATTGGCTGAGGTTCCTCTATGAGGTCTTGCTTTTTAAGGACATAATGTTGTTTTTAAAAGCACAATTTTGTGTTTCATATATCCTACTGGTGAATTTTTACTAAGCCTTTCTATGCAGTATATATATAAAAAAAGAACATAAATCAGATGTTGTTTTTGCTAATAAACATTTTTTGCCTTCATTATGGAACCTAAATAACATGAAAACGTATACTGATTGATATGCCCAATAACAACAGCATGGTCTGCCTTCATTGGTGGTATTAATTAAAACTTTCAAATACTTGTAATAGTAAACTATTTTAATCAGATTCACAAAAAAGCTAATTTAAAGGTTAACCCCTTAAGGACGCAGCCATTTTGTAGCTTAAGGCTCAGCCCGATTTTTTGGATTCGGACTTGCTTCGCTTTATATGGTTATAACTTTTGAACACTGTTACTTATCAAAACGATTCTGAGATTGTTTTTTTCCCCACATGTTGTACTTCATTTTAGTGGTAAATTTTGGCAGATAAGTTTTGCGTTTATTTACAAAAAAAAAGAAAATATGATACATTTTTTGAAAAATTTGCCATTTTCGAAATTCTAAATCATTGCGTTTTCAGGCAGATAGATTTACCACCTAAATAACTTGCAGAATAACATTTCCCATTTGTCTACTTTACATTTTCATAATTTCTGAAATGTCTGGATAATTTATTTTGATGTCACGCGGCTTACAAATAGAATATCGCTTTTCCGGATTTTCAGAATTGACTATTTTGGGGATAAATACAGTTTTGAATGAAATTTTACATATTTAGCATCAAAACCCCCTATATAACCAACCCATTTTCAAATCTGCACCCCTCAAGCTATCAGAAACAGATTGTTTCCACTTGAGATCTTCATAGTAATTGAATCAAAATGGAGGTGAAATTTAGAATGGTCATATTGTTCCCTTATACGTTCATTTAGCACTAAAATTTACACATTTCCAAAATATAAAAAGAGAAAACCCACCATACAATTTGTTCTGCAATTTCTCCTGAGTACAAAGACCCCCCACATGTGGCCGTTACTTGTTTTATGGGGGCACAGCGAGGTGCAGAAGGGAAGGAGGGCGCTGCAGCTGCCAGGATTTTAGTTTCCTCATTGGCCCCTTTTGAAGGCTATAAAATTTTCGCTTTTTTGTTATTGGGGCCATGTGACGGCATTTTTTTTGCGGGATGAGATGCTTTTTCCATTGTTACCATTTTGGGGTTGGTATCACCTATTGTTGAAAATTTAGGAACTTTTTTTGAGGGCAGGAGTAGAAAAGCATCAATTCTGTACTGGATTTTTTACTTTTTTTTTTTTTGGTGTTCACCGTATAGACTAATAATCATATTATCTTTATTCTATGGGTTGATACGATTACGGGGATACCAGACATGAATATATTTTCTTACGTTTTACTAAATTTGTCAAACAAAACCCTAATGTGGGGAAAAATCTATCATTTATGTATTGCCGTCTTCCAAGTGGCATAACATTGTTACGTTTTTGGCTACGGAGCTGGTTGATGGCTTGTTTTTTGCGGGACATGTTGTACTTTGCACCAGTATCATGTCTGGGTACATATGGTTTTTTGATCGCATTTTATAGCATTTTTTGTGGGATTGAAAAGGTAAAAATCATAATTTTTGGAGGGTTTATAACAGTTTTTTTTTACGGCGTTTATCGTGGGGGTTCAATAATGATTTACTTTTATTCTACGGGTTGTTACGGACGCGGTGATACTATATATGTGGGGTTTGTGTTATGATTTAGACTTTTTTTGAGTTATATGTCTCTTTATATGTTTTGGGAGTTTGGGACATTTTTAGTGATTTATGACTTTATTTTTTTATTGAATAACTTTTTTTTTTTTACTTTTTCACTATTATACCATGGGACATGAACAAGCAATCTTCTGATTGCTTCTTCATGATAATATTCTGCAATACTGATGTATTGCAGAGTATTATCAGTGTCAGCCTATACACTTGCATAGGCTGGCACTGTGCCAGTAAGATGACGTCACAGACGCCATCTTACTGGCAATTCTTGCAAGTAACTCTGGGGTCCAGATCGGACCCCAGAGTTGCTATAGCAACGATCGGCGCCCCCCGAAAACGGTTCGGGGGGGCGATCGTGGGGGAAAGACCCCCCAGATGCATGTTAGATGCCGCGGTCGCACTGACCGCGGCATTTAACGGGGTAAGCACCCGCGATCGGAGACAACTCCGATCGCGGGTGTTACACTGGGGTGCCAGCTATTAGTTACAGCCGGCACCCCGTGTTTCCCGATGCCGGTTCGGCTCTGATCCAGAGCCGAGCCGGCATAAGCGCCGTGGCGCATATATCCGCCACTGAGCGCTAAGTCACTGCGCTCCGTGTCGGATATATCCGCCACGGAGCGTGAAGGGGTTAACCATCATTGTGAGCAAAGAAAAACAACAACAAAAAACAGGTGTCCCTGGGAAGCATTCCTCAAAGTATTTTGCCCCTCAGTTCCCATTTAGTACCTTATTTGGCCAGTAACAACTCAATGACAAGAAACATTTCAGTATTATAACTTTTGCAACAAGAGTGTACAGCGATACAAGTTATAGGAGGCACAGACACAATGTACCTCCACTCGATTAACCCTTTCACGACCCGTGACGTAATAGCACGTCACGGGTCGGCCGCGGGTGCATGGAGAGGGCTCACGCGCTGAGCCCTCTCCATAGCCGGTAAGTCTTTGCTGCATATTGCAGCAAAGGCTTACCGGTAACACCCGCGATCGGTGCTAGCACCGATCGCGGGTGTTTTCACCTCGATCGCCGCCGGCAATGCTGCCGGCGGCTTCAAAAGCATGGCGGCGCGTGGGCGCCGCCATCTTTTCGAGGATCGCCGCTCCCCGTGACGTCATCGGGGAGCGGCGATCCGTTGCCATGGTAACCTCGGGTCTCGCGAAGACCCGAGGCTACTTCTGGTTAACCCATGCATTACAATGTGCTATCAGCACATTGTAATGTATGAGGAGTAAAATCCCCATATACTGCCATACTGTAGTATGGCAGTATATGATAGGATCGTGCAGACCCCCTAGGGTTAAAGTACCCTAAGGAGTCTGAAAAGTACTAAAAATAAAAATTAAAAAAAGTTAAAAAAAAAAAAATTATAATAAAAAACCCTAAAAACTCAAATCACCCCCCTTTCCCTAGAACTGATATAAATATAAATAAACAGTAAAAATCATAAACACATTAGGTATCGCCGTGTCCGAAAATGCCCGATCTATCAAAATATGATAACGGTTTTTCACTGTGTTTAATCCCGTAACGGAAAATCGCGCCCAAATTCGAAAATGGCACTTTTTTTGTCATTTAAAAAAATTTAAAAATTCTATAAAAAGTGATCACAAGGTCGTACAGTCCTAAAATTGATAACATTGTAAACGTCATCAAAATCCGCAAAAAACGACACCACCCACAGCTCAGTACACCAAAGTATAAAAAAGTTATTAGCGCCAGAAGATGGCAAAATCCCCAAAAAAATTTTTGTACAGGAGGTTTTAATTTTTTTAAATGTATGAAAACATTATAAAACCTATACAAATTTGGTATCACCGTAATCGTACCGACCCAAAGAATAAAGTAGACATGTCATTTGGGGCGCACAGTGAAATCCGTAAGATCCAAGCCCACAAGAAGGCGGCACAAATGCGTTTTTTTACCAATTTCACTGCATTTGGAATTTTTTTCCCGCTTCCTAGTACACGGCATGGAATATTCAATACCATCTCTATGAAGTGCAATTTGTTACGCAGAAAATAAGCCGTCACACAGCTCTGTACATGGAAAAATAAAAAAGTTATGGATTTTTGATCATGGGGAGTAAAAAATGAAAATGAAAAAACAAAAAAGGGCCAGGTCCTGAAAGGGTTAAATAGATAGTTCCGAAAATCAAATAACTCCACAAAAAAAGGAAAAAAAAAAACAAATATAGAAAGTATAAAAGAACACTTTATTAGATCAATTAAAACAAATCCATTTAAAATGCATTTACACAGAAGAAGTCCACCAATGGTCAAATAACTAAATATACAGGATAAATAGATCACAGTAACCTGCATAGAGGAATAGGAGGTCTAGTCCTCCGAACCTCCGAAGTCAAGGTATTTGCTTAAAAACAAGTATTGCACATTAACTGGAGGAATAACAGAGAACAAGGTACAAATACACAGGTCTACATACACACATACCCCTGATAAAGCAAGGCGAAACATGTGTCGGATGGTGACCACCCTTGGTCTGTATACAGGGCTGGGTTACAGGGGGGGTGCCCAAAGCACCCGCAGGGTATATAGTTAGCTATTATAGACGGGTGTATATAGTTAGTTATTATAGGAGGTTTATATAGTTAAAATAGGGGGACTGTATATAGTTATCAGGGGGTTGTATAAAGTAGTTATATGGGGACTATATATAGTTAATGCAGGGTGTGCATAAAGTGATTACTGGGGGCTGTATACAGTGATTACTGGGGGAGCTGTATATAGTTATTGTCAGGGGGTTGTATATATTAATTACTGGGGGGATTTATATAGTGATTACTCAGGGGCTGTATACAGTGATTAATGGGGGGCTGTATATAGTCATTGCTGGGGGGTTGTATATAGTTATTACTGGGGAGGCTGTATATAGTTATTGCTGGGGGGTAGTATATAGCAATTGCTCTACTCTGTCTAGACTACATTCAATGGGAGCCCCCACAGCCCTTTCTGTATATACCTGTGTATGTGTTCTTTGTCCTCTGTTATTCCTCTGGGTAATGTGCAATATATATATGTAAGCACATACCTTTACTTGTTCTGAGGACTATACCTTCTATAACTCTGTACCGGTTATGTGATCTTTTTTATCATGTATATTTTGTTATTTGACCATCGGTGGACTTTTTCTGTGTATGTAGTCTTTTTAAATGGATTTGTTTTAATGGATCTAACAAAGTGTTATTTTATGCTTACCTTTTTTGGAATGTATATGTATCTAATAAAACTGCAGCACAGCACATGGGGCCAATTGAAGACTCGGAGAGGCACGGTGTATCACTGCTCTCTCTCCTGTATGCCATTTCCTGCTGCATTTCTTTATATACAAGTGTAGGTAAAGCTGAAGGTGTTCAGGGAGAGATGTTTACCACATTAGTTAGGGAGAGACAGGGAGTGTACAGGGTGAGATTGTACTACATTAGTTATGGCTCCTAGCAGCACTTGAGTGCTGGTAGCAGCAATGAGAACCAATCAGCTAAGAGCAGAAAGAGGAGAGGGTGTGTGTCTCACATTTAACCCCTTCCCAACATTTTTACGTACTATTACTGCATGGCGGGAGGTGCGTTCCCGCAATATGCAGTCATAGTATGTCATAGTATGTCATATATTATAGCCGACACCCGCCTCTAACAACTGCGATCGGAGATTTCGCAGATCGCGAGTGTTAACCCCGAAACGCAGCGGACGCGGGAATCGTAACCCCCAGCGACTCCGATCACAGCCCCGGGACTGCCAGTGCCCGGGCTGCGCGATCCTCTCCTGGGGAGCCGGGTCCTGCCTTCTGTCACATAATACAGTGTAATACATCTGTATTACACTGTATTAGGCGAAGAATAGCTTGAACAAGCGATCCGAGGAATGGAATCTTGTGTGCAGTTTTGGGCACCAGTATGTAAAAAGGACATAGCAGAGTTGGAACGGGTGCAGAGGAGAACAACCAAGATTATTAGGGGGATGGGGGGATTAGAATACAATGACAGATTACAAAAATTTGGGATGATTCAGTTTAGAAAAAAGACGACTAAGGGGAAACCTGAACCTGACAGTACAAGGATCTCTCCAAAGATCTTTTTATACCTAGGCCTGTGACCAGGACAAGGGGGTATCCTCTACGCCTAGAGGAGAGCCAATTATACCATCAACATAGACAAATGTTCTTTACTGTAAGAGCAGTGAGACTATGGAACTCTCTGCCGCAGGAGGTTGTTATGGCGGACTCTATGTACATGTTCAAGAGAGGCCTGGATGACTTTCTGGAGAGAAAAAAATATCACGGGTTATGGGTATAAAACATTTATTTCATTCTTAAAGGTCGGACTTGATGCACTTGTGTCTTTTTCCGGTCTTATATACTGTGATACTATGATACTATTGCATGCCTTACAACATATCACATTTTTGTAAAATAATGGTTACTAGAGATGAGCGAGCACTAAAATGCTCGGGTGCTCGTTATTCGAGACAAACTTTTCCCGATGTTCGAGTGCTCGACTCGAATAATGAACCCCATTGAAGTCAATGGGAGACTCGAGCATTTTTCAAGGGGACCAAGGGTCTGCATAGGGATGCTTGGCCAAACACCTGGAAACCTCAGAAAATGATGGAAACACCACGGAAATGGACAGGAAACAGCAGGAGCAGCATGCATGGATGCCTCTGAGGCTGCTTAATCGCACCATTATGCCAAAATTATGGGCAACAGCATGGCCATGACAGAGTGACCGAATGAGGCTAGATAGCATCTAAAACATGCAATAATTGACCCTGACACTATAGGGGACGGCATGCAGAGGCAGCGGCAGCAGTGGCAGGCTAGAGAGTCTCATGGCGACATACCCTAAATGGACTCAGGTTTCACCAAAGGAGGTGAAATGATTTCCTATGTGAACAAAAGGTTGACGGTATATTTAGTCGATAAAACAGCATGGTGGCGACATAGTGACCAAGTTCCATAACGTATCTGGTGAAACACCCGAAAAATGAGCCTGACACAGCTCGTTTGATAAGGGGACGACATGTGGCGGCAGCCATGGAGACGACTTCCATGATTAAGAGCGACAGTATGGGGCATCCATATTGCTTCTATGATTGAAACTTCAGGTCTCCAGCATGGCGGTGACAGATGCGCCGAGTTCCATTATGTATCTGGTGAAACACCCGAAAATTCTGCCTGACACAGGTCGTTTGATAAGGGGATGATGTGCTATATATCCTCTCGCGCTCCAGTGTCTGGGATATAGAGAGTTGAAAGTTGCGCATGGAGACATTGGTGGACACTGTGGAGGATCGTGGAGACAAAATGGACAGGAAACAGCAGGGGCAGTATGCATGGATGCCTCTGAGGCTGCCTAATCTTGGGATGGAGCTGGCGGTCCGCTGCCAGGCGAGCTTTCGCCTGTCCAAGCCCCTGTCTGTCGGCTCCTCCCCACCCAAAATGGGCCTGGGGGCCAGAAGCATTTACTTTGAAAAAATTATAATTTTCAAAGCAGGCTGGGTCGTTTGAATATTTCATCTAGGAATAATGGAATAGCATAGCGGTTCTATTTTTCAGATCCCTCAAATGCGTACTTGAGTATGGAGGCGGGACATACAAGACCACCAACACACAAACCCACCTATATAACCTGCAGTGAACCCCAACATACCGACCCTCCGGGTCCGAAAAAGAAGCATGACACACAAATGGGATCGATCTATTAATCAACAGGCTCACGCCTCTAGAGTAGGAGGTATGATAAGAATGAAAACTATGTCCAACCCATGCTCTATGAAGCATCTGCACTGTCTCTTTCATAAGATGCATCTCCTGCAACCCAACAACTGAAGCCGAGTGTTCCTTAATGCAGTTAAACATTGCTTGACGCTTCCTAGCATTACCTAAACCCCGGATATTCCAGGACATACATTTAACCAATTCCATCATGTTGATTTGAATTAAAAAGCGTAGCACTCATCACCCAGAACAACCAATATAACCATGAGGACCAGAATCTCCCGGGCCGGATCTCCCTCCCCCCTTCCCCCCCCAACCTAGTAAACATTAAACCTCCCCTCCGTAGAGGGTTAGGGCTATCAGATAGCCTTCTATCGAGTAGTGCAGAGTATCTGCTGTTACAGCGCATCTCACTGAAGTTGGGAGAGACAACGGCTCCCCTGAGACTATGGACGACCGGCATCCCTTGCACTGCCACAGCACCACTCAGAGCACAGAATAGACTCAATGAACGTGTAACAATCTGCATTACAACACAACTGCTTGCTGTCTCCTCCGCCGCTACCACACAGCAGTATTCAACCCTGCATTTTGTAGCTATACCCTCATATATGCTACTAAGGGTACCCTTTCCCAGCACCCCCACTGACATACAAGTATGCCATACATGTCAACCACCCACATTGTACAGCACTGATATTTAACCATATTCAAAAAAAAAGGGGGGGGGAACAAATAAGCAGATAGGGAAAGAGCAAAAACAAGGTGGAAAAGGAAGGAGAAGGAAAAAAAAAACAAAACAACAAAAAACGTCTCAATCACTGTACTCAAGGCACATTTTGGTGCCCCCGCAGCCGCGCCTCGTTGGCATCCAACCACTGCAGGGCAGCTCTCGGGTTGTCAAAGAACTGAGTGGAGCCCAAAGCTACCACCCTCAGGCGAGCCGGGTACATCATAGAATATGAAACTTCCAGAGCACGTAGACGTCTCTTGATGTCTTGAAACTGTAGTCTCCTCTTTTGAACCTCTGCTGAAAAGTCCTGGAAAAATGCAATGTGTGCTCCATTGATAGTTATATCATTACGGCTTCTTGCTAGGCGCAATATGCGGTCCCGGTCCTTATAATGTAGCAATTTCACTAGCACCGGACGTGGAGGCCTCCCAGGCGGACCCGGTCTAGTAGGCACCCGGTGTGCCCTCTCCACCGCAAATAAAGGAGTTAGGTTATCTTTACCGAAGACTTCTAGTAGCCATTTTTCAAAATAATCATCAGGAGTTTGCCCCTCTATCTTCTCCGGGACCCCAATTATTCTAACATTATTTCGGCATAGCCGATTTTCAAGATCGTCGGCCTTAGCCTGCAACTGTAGTACAGCATGGGATTGATCTCTCATCTCTTGGCGCATTGGAGGTAATGCTGTTTCAACCTCCCTCACTCTGGATTCCACCGCAGTCGTTCTTTCAGCCACCTTGTGCAGGTCGTGTCTCACCTGGAGAATGTCCTCTTTCAATCCTCCCATCTGCCCGGTGAGCTTTACAAGTGTGGCAGCATTAGATTGTACTGCCTGGGGCTCCTGGGTTTGCACACTGTCCAGACACTCTCTCCCCTCAGTATCACTATCCTCCTCCTCTCCGGACTGCATGTCGCTCAAGACCGCATACCTGGACCCTGGTGAGGCTGCTGATGACTGCTGCCGGTCCTCCGGGTGGCCTTGCTGCTTCCTTCCCCCTCCTGGCACTTCAGCACGGGCAAAGCTGCCTAACTTAGCAGCGGTATCCGGTCGCAGAGGTTTGGCCGCGCGGCTGCCTGCCGAATGGCGGCCGCCATCTTGTGCACCGCGATCTGTCTGCTTGTCGCAGGCGTTTGGGGCCCGTCATACTCTGTCGCCCGGTGGAGGATCGTGTCCCCGGTGTCTGGGAGGGTAAGTCTGCCGATCTCGGCTGTCCACTGTCGGGTAAACGGATGCTTGACAGGATACGAGCGGCGGAGCTCCGGCACCCTGCGTCCTCTTACATTCGCAGCTAGGCCACGCCCCCCATAGCGGTTCTATTTTTAATTGTTTTTACGGAAATGGTTCCATGATTAAGAGCAACAGTATGGGGCATCCATATTGCGCTGCTATGATTGCAACTTTAGGTCTCCAGCATGGCGGCGACAGATGCGCCGAGTTCCATTATATATCTGGTGAAACACCCGAAAATTCTGCCTGACACAGCTCGTTTGATAAGGGGACGATGTATGGAGGCAGTAAAGTAGTAGTAGATTAAAGGTGCTGCAGTTAAAACTATGTTAGTTGGATCTTGGGATGGAGCTGGCGGTCCGCTGCCAGGCGCGCTTTCGCCTGTCCAAGCCCCTGTCTCTCGGCTCCTCCCCAAACAGCACTTCTAAGAACCTTTTGTATAAGATCAAGTGAAGTAGTGTTCTTATAAGTTTGGGTTATGGCGGGTGAGGGGAATGTAAACAGATGCGCAAGAAGCGCTGAAATAATATCGGTAAATGATAAAAGTTTGCCAGTATATTTTGTGGATAACACAGCAGGGTGGCGACAAAGTTAACAAGTTTGATGTGGAAGCCATGAAAACAACCCAAAATTCTGCCTGACACAGCTCGTTTGCTAAGGGGACGATGTATGGAGGCAGCTATATGGACGACTTTGGGAGGCAGCTATGAAGATGACGTGTGGAGGTAGCAATGGAGACAACTTGTGGAGGCAGCTATAAAGACGACGTGTGGTGGCTGCTATGGAGACAATTAAATTTGGATAGTGCCTGTATGTGGCAGTCCAAAAAAGTTTTCAAACCAGAGGAGCAGGTAGGTGGTCCTCCAGAAAAATTGAATAGATTGAGTGCCTGTATGTGGCACTCCCAAAAATTGTTTATAACAGAGGACCGGGTAGGTGGCCCTCCAGAAAAATTAAATACATAGAGTACTACTGCTAGAGCCAGTTGGCCCTGGCCAGTTTCCTCTGCTTAAGTGTACAAAGAGGAGGAGAAGGAGGAAAATGAGGAGGAGGAGTGCATACATTATTCAGGTTGAGCTTCTTTCACCTGGTGGAGAATGGAAATCCTGAGAAATCCAGGCTTTATTCATCTTGATAAGCGTCAGCCTGTCAGCACTGTCAGTCGACAGGCGTGTATGCTAATCGGTGATGATGCCACCAGCTGCACTGAAAACCCGCTCAGACAACACGCTAGCGGCAATGCAGCCAAGAACCTCAAAGGCGTACAGCGCCAATTCGTGCCACATGTCCAGCTTTGAAACCCAGTAGTTGTAGGGAGCTGTGTGATCATTTAGGACGATGGTATTGTCAGCTACGTACTCCCTCACCATCTTTCTGTAAAGATCAGCCCTACTCTGCCGAGACTCTGGACAGGTGACAGTGTCTTGCTGGGGTGACATAAAACTGGCAAAGGCCTTGTAAAGCGTACCCCTGCCAGTGCTGGACAAGCTGCCTGCTCGCCTACTCTCCCTCGCTACTTGTCCCGCAGAAGTACGCCCTCTGCCGCTAGCGCTGTCAGAAGGGAAATACTGTTTCAGCTTGTGCACCAGGGCCTGCTGGTATTCATGCATTCTCACACTCCTTTCCTCTCCAGGGATGAGAGTGGAAAGATTTTGCTTGTACCGTGGGTCCAGGAGAGTGAATACCCAGGTGCTGTATTAAATTCTTTGAACGCGAGGGTCACGGGATAGGCAGCCTAGCATGAAATCTGCCATATGCGCCAGAGTCCTAACTCGCAAGAATTCACTCCCCTCACTGGCTTGACTGTCCATCTCCTCCTCCTCCAACTCCTCTTCTTCTGCCACACGCTGAACAGTGAAGGTCTGAGCAATGCTCCCCTCTTCTGTCTCGCCAACATTCTCCTCCTCTTCCTCCTCATCCTCCTCCGATATGCGCTGAGAAACAGACCTGAGGGTGCTTTGGCTATCAACAAGGGAATCTTCTTCCCCCGTCTCTTGTGACGAGCACAAAGCTTCTGACTTCATGCTGGCCAGAGAGTTTTTCAACAGGCCAAGCAGCGGGATGGTGAGGCTGATGATGGCGGCATCGCCACTGACAATCTGTGTTGACTCCTCAAAGTTTTTCAGCACCTGACAGATATCAGACATCCACGTCCACTCTTCATTGTAGACTTGAGGAAGCTGACTGACCTGACTACCAGTTCTGGTGGAAGTTGACATCTGGCAGTCTACAATCGCTCTGCACTGCTGGTAAACTCTGGATAACATGGTTAATGTTGAATTCCACCTCGTGGGCACGTCACACAACAGTCGGTGAGCGGGCAGTTGGAGGCGGTACTGCGCTGCCCTGAGAGTGGCAGCATCTGTGCTGGACTTCCTGAAATGCACACAGATGCGGCGCACCTTCATGAGCAAATCAGACAGATTGGGGTATGTCTTGAGGATTTGGCACTGATGCACCAGCTCTCGCCCTGCCTCTCCGTCTGGCCCCACCACTGCCTCTTCCAACCTGTTCTCGTCGAGGACTCTCATCCGTCTCAGAAGCACTGTGTTCACCCGGCCTATCAACCCAGCTTGGATCTGTCACCTCATCATCCTCCGATACCTCAGTCTGCTCCCCCCTCGGACTTCCTGCCCTGACAACAACTTCACCACTGTCTGACAACCGTGTCTCCTCATCGTCCGACACCTCTTTACACACTTCTTCCACTACGTCAACAATGTCATCATCACCCACAGACTGCGACCGGTGGAAAACCTGGGCATCGGGAAAGAGCTCAGCAGCAACCGGACAAGTGGTTTGTGATTCTGGGAAGGGTCCAGAAAACAGTTCCTCAGAGAATGCCGGTTCAAATGCCAAATTTTCCTGGGAGGGGGTAGACTGGGGGGAAGGAGGCTGAGGTGGAGGAGTGCTGATTTCAGTGACATGGGTGGACTGTGTGGAAGACTGACTGGAGGACAAATTGCTAGAAGCATTGTCCGCAATCCACGACATCACCTGTTCGCACTGTTCTGGCCTCAACAGTGCTCTACCACGGGTCCCAGTAACTTGAGACATGAACCTAGGGAGTGTAGCTCTGCGGCGTTCCCCTGCTCCCTCATCAGCAGGTGGTGTCTCACCCCGCCCAGGACCACGGCCTCTGACCCCTGCAGTAGTGGGACGCCCACGCCCTCGTCCTCTACCCCTAGACCTCGGGTTCAACATTTTCAAAATTAAAGTGTAAATTGTAAATTTTTTTGTGTGTTTTTTTTTTTAAGAAAACGAAGCTATCCTATTGCTATGGCTGGTTTCTAACCTACACTGACAGCACACAACAGGATTTTGTCCTGTGCCTGATGACTTTTAGTTTAAAAAAAAAAGTAAAGAAAAGAAAAAGCAGACTGTGCCTAATTCAATCAAACCCCTAATAAATTGTCCCACTTAGGTGTTTGAGATGGATATTTGTGTCACTAAGAGCTAAATATAATGTTCGCAAGTCTCCCTGCAAATTCCTCACAATATGGTACTAGCTGCACTACTAGTGCCAGCAAGGCCAGCCACAAGCAAATCAACAAAATATATATATATAACGCTATTGTAGGCCTAAGAAAGTCGGTTGGGTTCTTGTATGCCTAGTTTCTAACCTACACTGACAGCACACAAGAACTGGATTTTAAGTCACTTTAAGTTTTGAAAAAAAAAAAATCGTCAGACTGTGCCTAATTCAATCAAACCCCTAATAAATTGTCCCACTTAGGTGTTTGAGATGGATATGTGTGTCACTAAGAGCTAAATATAACGTTCGCAAGTCTCCCTGCAAATTCCTCACAATATGGTACTAGCTGCACTACTAGTGCCAGCAAGCCCAGCCACAAGCAAACAAAAAAAAGAAAATATATAATGCTATTCTAGCCCTAACAAGGGCTGTTGGGTTCTTGTAGACTCACTCCTGCCTAACAGTAAGCTAATATAACACCCTAACGCTATTCCTGCAGAAGCAGCAACTCTCTCCCTAACGGCATCCAGACAGAGAATGATGCGAGCAGCGCGGGCAGGGGCTAGTCTATTCCAGGGTCACCTGATCAGGCCAGTTAACCACTGCTATCAACGTTTAAGGGTACCACGTCATGCTGGGTGGAGTGCAGAGTCTCCTGGCTTGTGATTGGCTCTGTTTCTGGTTGCCAAAAATCAAAACGGCGGGAGATGCCATTTTCTCGAGCTGGTGAAGTATTCGTCCGAGCAACGAGCAGTTACGAGTACGCTAATGCTCGAATGAGCATCAAGCTCGGACGAGTGTGTTCGCTCATCTCTAATGGTTACTCTTCAAGTAAAAGAAAATAAATTTACTGAAGTCTATATCTTGAGTAGAATAACAAATATGAAGTGGTAATTTAGCATAAGCATTTATTTTACTTCCTTACTACTTCAGCTCTTCAAGATAAAATCCTTCAAGCTTTTGCAAATGCTCCTAAAGCATAAACTAATCCAAGCTGTTTAATTTATGTAGCAGATGATAGACTGAAATTAAGCACAAATAATAAAAACACATATTAAAGTCATGTAACATGAGTCTATATATCGTAAGCCTTTAAAAGTCTTTCATGCATTCTAAAAGTGTCAGAATGATAAAATTCTCAGCTTGGTGTTACTTTAACACTCTGACAAACAGACTGTGAAACGTGTACACATAACTCAAAACGTAGAAGTAAAAGCAACTTATCCACATTAATGTGTGATAACTAGAAATAACTTTGAAGAAAATCTACCTTTCGGTTTCATGCATTGTGAACCAAACATACCATGAGACTGCTGTAACTACACTGATGTAGAATCATCTCTTGTTTAATCTCTGAGCTGAGTGGCTTTGCTGAAAAAATAATTCTAAAATTCAGGATAATGAGTCTCTGCCACTCCTTTACCTGGTCCAGTGCTTCTCCTCTTACACTGCTCAGGAGAATGATGTAATCACTAACAGGCAAAAGTAATCAATCGCTGCACCATCCCCCAGCTGCTATGTATGAGTGATCCAGCTCAGTTTAATTAGTCCTGTCTGGACAGTGCAGAAAGATTGTGTGATGTGTTTGTGTACTGCAAGCATGAAATCCAACTTTCCTAATGTCCTGAATGTCATAATCAACTCAGGGATTAAAAAAATTTTGATTCTGCATCAGTGTAGCTACATTATTCTCAAGGTATGTTTGGTTCATAATGCATCAAATCAAATGGTAGATTTCTTTTAAAGTGTTCTCTAAAATCTTGATATTCTTCTGTCTATTCTAGAAATTAAAGGGTTGTTAATAAACCCATTATCATTTAATGTATCAGAAAGCCTGGATTATTGAAAGGGGAAAATGAGTGAACCATGTCTCCAATAGGAACATATATGGCGCTACAAAATACTAAAAGAGTACTAGAAGAAGAAATAGAATGACATACTCTGTGTCAGGATCACAGACTTAGGTTCTGATAGGGAGCCTGTATAAATAATATACTCACTAATTAAGAAATACATTTAGGTATTTATGTCTCTTCTCAGTTTATGGAATTATAACACAAGAAGGCTCTTATTAATTTGAAGTTTTAATGTAAAAAAAGGACAATGGCCCACATTCATCAAAACTAGTACTTTATGTGCAGTTTGCCTGTGGTGCACGGAAATGAATAAAAACTGGCACACAATCTTCATGAATCTGGTACTCCCTGCACTGCCCGGGAAGTGTGCACTATTTTTTTTGGTGCACTTTGTTCATGCTGCAGATTTGTGATGCATGTCAAAAATAAATGTGGCGCAAACTCCAACTAAGCAGTTTTTGTGTCTTGTAGGACAACACAAAACTGACGCAGACACTTTATAAATACATGTGCAAGCAGTTTTGCACGTTCTTTTTAGTGCAAAGTCAGAAAAATGGTGCAAGCGCTTTAATAAATGTTGACCCTTGTGTACAAATGAAAGGGTTATCATACAACAAGGTAACAAGGTAAAATAAACAGACATATACATTCAATGCAAAAAAAAAACTGTTTTGTAAAATAAAAGGAAAAAAATGTGAAGTATATGAAGTCTTGTGCATGGGGAAGCAGAAATACAAAATGGGGCTTACTAACTAAGGGTCCTGTGGATCACACTTTCGTCGGCTTTTAGAAATTTTCGGGAATTGCGCTGCTGTGACAGCTTTTTAGAATGGAATTGTGTTGTAATCGCGCCAACTTTCATGCCGAACGCTATCACTTGCATACAGATACCTACACACCCCTATTATCTGGATTCACGTTTGCCCATATAGGACAACTAACATGAGTTTTTCTTGTCTTTTTTATGGTATCCATTACTGCTTATATCAGTTTTTGTTGTATATCTTTGGTTAGTGCAGATATATATATATATATCTTTGTTAATTTTTTAATTTTTTTAATAGATGTAACAGGACTTGTGATCAGTCTTTCTACACTATAATATTTCATTACACTTGTAAATGTGTATTAATTATTAGTCAAAACTGCTGTTTAATCATAAAGAAAAACATGCAAGGTTATGAACTTGATGTGACCCACTTAGGGAGTGACATGTACCAAAGTTTAGCTTGCACTTAGTTTTTGTTAGTGTATTGATGCTTGTGCATTGACTGGAAAATGATAAATTGCACATTATGTAATTCATCATGAACAGTTGCCTGACTAAAGTTAGTAAAATCAATCGTTCGTGCCCAGAAGATGCATTCTCCCAACAGCACACAGCAGAATGTCAAGATGACAGAAAATGCCTAGACTTTGGTACCAGTGCTTACACTTGAGATAACAGAGCCCTAAGTTTTACACCTTATCAAGATGAAAACTCGACTTTGTAGGGAGTATCCATCAAACTCACTTTCATTTGTGTCTGCTATCTTCCTTTCACTTGCTGTAAGAAAAGCAATAAAGAACCAGGAGGGAAAACAGAGGGAAGTCATTTGTCAGAGTACATATAATGACCTTCCACTCACAGACACTGTCATAGTTTAAAAGGGACTCACAACTAGCAAACCTGTCTCCCTCTATCCCCCTCTTTTACACAGTGCTGCAATCATTCTAAGGGAAAGAGCTATATCAATATTATGTCTACACTTTAGCTGTCATATTTATGAGCAAACCCCAAGCACATTTCTGTTTAAACTTCTGTCTTAAGATACTTATAACTTTTGATGTACAGGCAAAGACCAGGATAAAATTGGACAGCTCCGTAGAGTACCACAGTGAACATTTCATTAGACGCATGTTTATGAAAGTATTAAGTTATTTAAAGTACTGAAAATGTGTATATGCAAGTATATTTACAAGTACATGTGTGCTATATGTGAAGACTTCTTTGTAGATGAAATTACAATTTCACAATAATTGGTCGGGCAGTAAAATATAATAGCACAGCACATTGTTGACCTGACCCACCAGCATGCAAGAGGAACCACAGTGAACTCAACCTACACAAGATTTATTTATTGATTTGTTTTTATTGGCAAATAATGTAATGATAAATAGAGCATGGAAGGTTACAGACATTTCCTCTACATTTACTCTAGTGGACACCAGGATATTAAGTTTGTATGAAAGATAATATTTATTGTTCTATCTATCTATCTATCTATCTATCTATCTATCTATCTATCTATCTATCTATCATTGAACTATCATCAACATGTAATTATGATCGAATAAAACGTAGACAGAAACATTATGCCCTGAAAACAAGTTCTCCCCATCCAGGGTCGGACTGGGGTACCTGGGGCCCACCAGTGAAATTGATTTTGGGGGCCCACCTACTACTACCTAGAAATATTCTAGGATAAGGGAATTTCTAAGCACTATCGGGGGCAGTGAAATAAAGGATAAGCTAATCCCTCTCTGCTAGTGCTCGGCTCTTGGTTTGTGTACAGGGGCTGCAGTGGTGACATTACCTCAGTGCATTAATGTTAGGAATAGTATAAGAGTTACCCCTGGTGTCCCGGGCAGTGGTTAGGGATGTAAGTGTTCGCACTGCACCAACCTTCCAATAAGGAAATGCTACCCTACTCTGGTGTCCCCGCACCACATAGACAAGTCACCCCTGGCTCTCTGACCCTATAGATATAACAGTACATAAGCTGATACCTGTCTCACACTAGAAGGTTATTCAGTGACTACAATACTGATCTGACACAGGGAGAAGTGGCATCTTGTACCTCACAGGTGACGTGCCTTCACCTTCACATCCAGAATCGTCGTAAAATCTGGTTGCAGAATTTTCTGGCAGATGTGTTCAGCTCTGGGAAGCAGATCCCCCGCACTGCGCCCCTAAAAATACCACAGTTGTACTTCTAAAGAATCTACATAAGAAACCCCTCTGTGTCCCCAGCATATCAAATATTACATTGTTACCCCCAAATATATTACTATACTACAGTCTGTGAATAAATAATACTGTGCCATTAAAAAGTATGGTTCTCCCCATTAATTAGATAATGGGGGTCATTTACTAAGGGTCCAAATCGCACATTTTCGCCGGCTTCCCCGAATTTTACCGTTTTGCGCCGTATTCCCCTGGGATTTTGGCGCACGCGATTGGATTGTGTCGCATCGGTGTGGGGTTGCATGCACCCAAAAATCCGTCGGCCGGCGGAAAAATCGCGCTATTTTAAAATAAAAAGTGTTGCTTGACACTAACTTACATGCACCAAGGATAGACTGGTGAACTCCGGTGGACCTCGGCTCAGCAGCGACACCTGGCGGACATCGGGCGCACCACCTTAGTGAATCGCTGCAAGACCCGAATCCTTGTTGGTGAACGCGCTGCTGGATCGCGACAGGACCGGGTAAGTAAATGACCCCCAATATTTGGTTCCTCTGTGAATTATTTTAATGAATTTATTTATCTATTTCATGTCCCTTCTAATTATTTTTATACATTTTCCCTACTAATAAATGTGTTATATAACAATCTAATTATTATATACAAAATGTACTAATACGTTTTTATACCATGTCCTAATTATTATTATACATATAATCCCCTCCAAATTATTAATGAGCATATAGTATCCCTTCAATTATACATTTTTACAACTTGCCTCCTATTTATTTATTTACACCTAGTATCTGCACATAATTTAATTGTATTATAATATAAAGTAAATGACTTTCTGCACAGGGCACTGGTTACTGGGAAACTCCCTGCTGACACGTTCCCTCTACATATAAATAGTTTTATTTCTGTATATTGTATATACACACTGCTCCCCTTATTATACACCCCTCCCCAAGCATTTAACATTTACCCCCCTCTAAATTTTTTAAATAGGCCACCTTAATACACACTGTCCCCCAGATTCTAGTAATGTTTCCACCCCCCTTCATATAACAGTTAGGCCCCCCATACACATTAACCCCCCTTCATATTTTAGTTACCCCCCCCCATACACATTAAACCCCCCTTCATATTATAGTTAGCCCCCCTATACACATAAAACCCCCCATCATATTATAGTTAAGCCCCCCATACACATTAACCCCCCTTCATATAACAGTTAGGCCCCCCATACACATTAAACCCCCCTTCATATCATAGTTAGACCCCCCATACACATTAACCCCCCTTCATATTTTAGTTACCCCCCCCATACACATTAACCCCCCTTCATATAACAGTTAGGCCCCCCATAAACATTAACCCCCTTCATATAATAGTTAGGCCCCCCCATACACATTAACCCCCCTTCATATAATAGTTAGGCCCCCATTCATATAATAGTTAGGCCCCCCCATACACATTAACCCCCCTTCATATTTTAGTTACCCCCCCCATACACATTAACCCCCCTTCATATAACAGTTAGGCCCCCCATAAACATTAACCCCCTTCATATAATAGTTAGGCCCCCCCATACACATTAACCCCCCTTCATATTTTAGTTACCCCCCCCCCATACACATTAAACCCCCCTTCATATCATAGTTAGACCCCCCCATACACATTAACCCCCCTTCATATTTTAGTTACCCCCCCATACACATTAACCCCCCTTCATATAACAGTTAGGCCCCCCATAAACATTAACCCCCTTCATATAATAGTTAGGCCCCCCCATACACATTAACCCCCCTTCATATAATAGTTAGGCCCCCATTCATATAATAGTTAGGCCCCCCCATACACATTAACCCCCCTTCATATTTTAGTTACCCCCCCATACACATTAAACCCCCCTTCATATTATAGTTAGCCCCCCTATACACATTAAACCCCCCAT
Source organism: Engystomops pustulosus (assembly GCF_040894005.1). Classification (NCBI taxonomy): domain Eukaryota; kingdom Metazoa; phylum Chordata; class Amphibia; order Anura; family Leptodactylidae; genus Engystomops; species Engystomops pustulosus. The sequence continues at coordinate 135,787,605 of NC_092413.1, read as the reverse complement.
CATATTATAGTTAGGCCCCCCATACACATTAACCCCCCTTCATATAACAGTTAGGCCCCCCATACACATTAAACCCCCCTTCATATCATAGTTAGACCCCCCATACACATTAACCCCCCTTCATATTTTAGTTACCCCCCCATACACATTAACCCCCCTTCATATAACAGTTAGGCCCCCCATAAACATTAACCCCCTTCATATAATAGTTAGGCCCCCCCATACACATTAACCCCCCTTCATATAATAGTTAGGCCCCCATTCATATAATAGTTAGGCCCCCCCATACACATTAACCCCCCTTCATATAATAGTTAGGATCCCCATACACATTAACCCCCCTTCATATTATAGTTAGACCCCCCCATACACATTAATCCCCCTTCATATAATAGTTAGGCCCCCCCATACACATTAACCCCCCTTCATATAATAGTTAGGCCCCCCATACACATTAACCCCCCTTCATATAATAGTTAGGCCCCCCCATACACATTAACCCCCCTTCATATTATAGTTAGGCCCCCCCATACACATTAACCCCCCTTCATATAATAGTTAGGCCCCCCCATACACATTAACCCCCCTTCATATAATAGTTAGACCCCCCCATACACATTAACCCCCCTTCATATAACAGGCTCCCCCATACACATTAACCCCCCTTCATATAATAGTTAGGCCCCCCCATACACATTAACCCCCCTTCATATAATAGTTAGGCCCCCCCATACACATTAACCCCCCTTCATATTATAGTTAGGCCCCCCCATACACATTAACCCCCCCTTCATATAACAGGCTCCCCATATACACATTAACCCCCACCTCCATCTGTTTTGCCATTAGGAAAAAAAAAAACTTACTCACCTCATCCTGCGTCCTGTCACTGTTGCTGCCGTGGGACGGGGGAGAGATGCGCGCCCGCGTCGTGACGTCGCAGCAGCGCATCTAAGTTGCAGTGTGACGTGCGCCGGAAAGCAGCCGGCCGCGTCACACTGACAGCTTTGGCTGCAGGAATAGAACTCGAGCGGCCGTTTCGGCCGCACCGAGTAGTATTGCAGCCACTGGCAGGGGCCTCCGATGGATACGAACGGAGGCCCCTGCCATAGTGACAGGAGTTGGGGCCCACCGGGGAATTACCCGGCCCCCCGGCGGGCCAGACCGAGCCTGTCCCCATCTCATGATGCATCCATGCACATGAAAATGGTTCAGAAGAAGTTTGGTGAATGATGTCAAGCAAAGCAGAGGGGTTGTTCTGAGGCAGGGACTTTTTGACCTTAGTATTAAAACCTTCACCTCCATTACTTTATGTAACCATTTTAAATCTCACTTTTTAAATTTCAAAGTTGATGTTCTGGATGATGCCACCATGCTGAGCCTTGACAGAAACATGTGATCATCTGCTCAGCAACATACTGGTAATATGGTAACATCCAACTACTACCACATTTTACAGTATTCCAAAAATACACAACGGTCTCAATCCTCTAAAAGGTAGACCCATTGTGAGTGGCATCAATAGTGTCACTCAAAATATCAGCGTGTATGTTAACCATAAGGATACCTTGGATGTCTTGCGACGCCTAGAGGGCCTGGAGTTGGACTCCGATGTACACTTGGCTAGCTTGGACATGGAAGCTTTATACAGCTCCATCCCACATGAAAAGGGATACCAAGCAGTCGAGTCCTTCTTGAACACCAGGGATATCAGAGGCATAATAAGTTCACAATGGAACTTCTCCATTTTGTCCTAGAACATAACACGTTTGTGTTTGACGGCAGATACTTCCACCAGCTCAGGTGGGTTGCAATGGGGAGTCCATGTGCTCCCACATATGCAAACCTCTTCCTGAGCTGGGGGGAGAAGGAACTGGTGTTCAGTGAGCCTATGTAAAAATGGGTACATAACATCACACTATGGCTACGATTTATAGATGATGTACTCATCCTGTGGAAGGGCACAGCAGACGAATATAAAGAATTTGTGGCCTGTCTTAACATCACTGAAATAGGGCTCTATTTCACATATAAACTTCTAAGGGACCAGATTACATATCTGGATCTCATCATTAAAAAAACAGATGCAGGCCAACTGACTACCCATATGTACAGAAAACCAACGGCGACTAATAATTTGCTGTGGTGGCAAAGTCACCACCCCAGACCCCTATTAAAAGGTGTACCTAAAGGGCAATTTCTGAGAGCTAGAAGGAATAATACTCTTCTTCCAGATTTCATTTCTTCTTCCAACGAACTACATAGACGATTCCACCAATGGGGATACCCAGATTGGGTGCTACGGAAACCATATCAACATGCTCTCTGTTCACAAAGAAATGAGCTCTTGTATCCTCGCCCTAGAAATAGTATGGAGCCTCAGACCCGAATAATAAGGACCTATGATGCGGGACACAATGTGGTTAGACAGACTCTTCAAACATTCTGGGGTATTCTCCAACGAGATACGGACATTGGTGACCTGGTGGGTGATGTGCCGCGAATTACCTTCCGCAGGGGGAGAAATATAGCTGACAGTTTGGTGCAGAGTGGTTTGCCAAAGAGAATCACGCTGGATATTCACCCTTGGTACAGTGAAGCCACAGGGCCTAAATGACTATGTCCCCTACGCCTGCTTCATATAGATGAAAGTTGGTTCATGTGGATTTACAGTGTACTACACTACTAATGTCATATGATCCAAATGACACTAATTTATAAGCATGATCATTTTACCTAATCTAGCGCACCACGATAAACTATAACCAAGTAATGTTATCTAATAGTCTATTTTGATGATTTAACCCTACTTTCCATCTGGGGAGCCTTTTCCATACTAAATATACCTCATATATCTTCTAATAGTATCAGATAAATAGGTAGAAGGAGCAGCACTGTGGATAACCGGATTAAATCCAATGTGGGTGCAGGCTTCAAGGAACTGCCTCAGGATCCCATATGCATACAAACTCCAAGGAAGGAAGCAGCACTCCAAGATAAATATGGAATGTTTATTCCACCAGTGGTAAGTGCTTACCACTTACCAGAGCACTTACCACTGGTGGAATAAACATTCACTATTTATCTTGGAGTGCTGCTTCCTTCCTTGGAGTTTGTTTATCTTCTAATAGTATTCAATGCCACTCCGTATCTCTTTATCTCTTTATTATACACTTGCCATATTGAGAAATCCTATTGTTGTTCCATCTCCTCGGTAACATACACATGATCCACCGATCATGTGATTCTCCACGTGACACCAGGTGATGGTCTCCCGTCATCGCTGTAAGACCTGTCACACTGAGTCACGGACCTGGTCCAGGATTGGACAGAATCAGTATCCGGCGTCATATGGAGGAGGGGCCTTGAACAGCCGACCGGACCCGATCCCGGACGCTGTGGACCGGCTGCTCTTTAGCAGTAAGTTGAATCAGATAGTGAGCAACTTTGAGCCGGGTTTTTCCTCCGCTCCCTGGTGGTTCCCGGGAAGGGGTGGAGTAAACCATTTAAAACCCCTGGCATATGGCGGCCGCGTGACGGCCTGTGACAATGCCGCGGGGGGAAATGCTAGGGGTGTAAAAATTTAAATAATGAATGCACCATCCCAATGATGTTTAGCACCTCTGAGGACGCATCTTATACAACTTAATGGGATACAGAAACGCGTTAGGTGTGAATTAATGCAGGCCACAAGAAATCACCAGCGCCTGTTGTTAGGTCTAAAATGGCTATGTTTATCGCTTTCTAATAGACCACTAGTGGCTCGCACAATGGGGGCAGTGCAATACAATTCCCATAAAAGGGCTGCCTCGTTAGAGGACCACTACACTAGTCCAAAGTTGCTGGCCAATGCCTGATAAATGAAGTTATATTTATACTTCGTGAGACTAGTCCTACACAATTTTAATTAAACTTAATAAAATTAATTTTCTCTCTTAAACATTTCTAGTCAGGCAGGATCAATTTATTGTTTGCATACTGGTAATGTTGATTTTTTTTATTTTTTAGAAGAATTGTACTGACCCTTTAAACCTTTACAGTCATTGTATAGTCTAATCACATCACAGAGCTCCTATCCAGGGATATATACTCTAGGTATGTAAATGGTTTATTCTGTCCTTATCCTGACCTTGACCTGACACATACTGCTCTGAACGGCCTCTCTTTGGAAAAAGGCACAGAGAAGCAGTTTTTGTTAATGAAGATAATAGTTTACAATTATAACCTGTACTATTAAAGGATTAAAGATTGTAATCCAAGTACACTGACATACTATCGTGGGCCCCCTCTTGCAGGATCAGCTCTTCTTTAAGCTTTCTATGCCGTGGTTTTTAAGAAAGAAAGCCTTTAAAAATCATGCCTATGGAACCCGGAGCCCCACATACAGATGGTGTATGTGATACAGATGATAAAGGTACAGATGGTATTACAGGTGGTGTTTCAGATGCAGTGCTGTTTCTATAACATGTTTTTCGATTTCCAATATGATAACGTATGTATAGACATTTTCAAGTACTTTAAATAAGCAAAAAGTTATTTAAAGGAAATCTACCATTTGCTCTTATGCATTATGAACCAAACATACCTTGAGAATGCTGAAGCTACACCAATACATAAGCATATCTTATTTTATCCCTGAACTTAGTGGTTTTGCTGAAAAAACAATTATGGCAGGCAGTCTCCTCACCCTAATTATGCACTGTTCTGTGCCAACCTTGTCCTTCCCAGCATAAGCCAAGAATACTGTATTCACTGTGGTGTCCCTGACAGGCAGAAGTAATCAATCACTGAATCATCCCCCATCTGTTGTGTATGAGTCCTCCAGCTCAGGTTGATTAGTCCTTTCTGGACAGTTCAGGAAGCTCCTGTGTATGTGGAATGGGGTATGTGGAGTTTTTATGTACGGCAACCAGGGTACCCAGTTTTACCAAGGTTCTGAATTTATAATTGTTTTTTGAGCAAAGCCAGAAACAAGATATGTTTCTGCATCAGTGTCATTACAGCATTCTGAAGGTATGTTTGGTTCAGAATGCACAAAACAATTGGTATATTTCATTTAATTGTAAATTTATAAAATATGATAAAGATTGTAAATTGACACAAACTGTACCAACTGAAACTTTTCATGGGATCTGTGATCATGCAGGTATATAAAACTCTGGCAGATATATAAAATGCATACTGTAATTATATCATACATTATCCGAAGGTACATAAGTTATAACTTTGCAATTTTATTTAAATTATGAATCTCACAAATGTACATACACAGAAAGTAATTGGTATGCTGTAATTCATGCAATAAATCAGTGCAAATGTCATTCAGTTATTAAGGGTTAATTCCCAGTATCCTGATGACTATAGTACATATTAGAGGAGTGGATAACACCCTCATAACCTGCAATTGGTAATTTCAATGGGTTATAATAAACAAAGTGGAGGTTTTGACAACCTAATAGGACATTGTCAAATTGTGTCAGCGTAACAGTCCTTGGTTTTCATATCACGATGCAACTATTTTTTTAATCATTTCCAACCATTACATTTCTCAAAACATTAAAGCCCGAGTGTATGAGATACTTAAAGGATATTTTAGTCTATTAGGACCATTGCATAATTTATCTAATGCTGTACCCTTAGTAGAGGAGGAATTTGGTTACCCATAGGTCCATCCCGATTGGGGAATATTATACATTGTTTTTTTAATATCCCAAAATGTTTTTTTCTTTACATTTTAAAGTCTGTTTTCTTTTATCTTCTTTTAACTTAAACTATGGAGGTCATTAATCATAGTGAGGTCTCTTTGTTGTTGCTTTTTCTTTTATGGTGTTTTTTGGAGCTCATTTATCATAAGTTTATTTTTGCTATGTTAAATGTCATTAATCTCATATTTGCTTTTATTTTTAAGTTGGCACAATTTGTGCCTTTTATGTAGAAGGCACAAGTAATGTGATCAAAAAGTGACAATTTGTGCCCCCCCCCCCCTCCTTTCATGGAAAAATCTTGCTAAAGCTGAGGTTTTGCTGGCATTGTTCGGTTCCTATTTTTGGGGCAATTCAGCAGATATTCACCAAAAAAGGCACAAATCAAAGAAGCACATCTGTCCTACTATGATAAATAGGGTAAATCTAACATCTGGATAAAACAACTTCTGCAATATTGTATAACCATTCAAATACATGTAACAAAAGGCGTAAACCACTTAAAAAGGCAGAACTAGAGAGAACAGAAATAATAACAACTGTGATATATGCCCCCCATCAGTTAAACCATGAGTAACAATTTATTATTTAAATGGTCAATAGAGCCTCTTCATCTACAATTTTATACATAATTTGTATATATGAAGGACATACATTTTACCTCTCTGATCCAAAATTAATCCATCAATACCATTACAAATTTCCTTTCAGAATTGTAATTATAGCTATAACAGAAGTCCACATGATTTCAGTTTTGCTTATCATAAAAAATGTTAACTGGATTCACAGTAACGTTGTGTGCAGAACTCTCTCTACATTAATCATGTACCTCCGTTTGAGCATAGCAATCATAGCAAATAATTGCACTTCAAAAGTTTTATGAGAAAAACCATAAACTGTGAAATTAAAGTAGGTTCTGCTTTTTTACTTTGTATTTCAGGAAGATCACAAAAATATAAAGGTACTAAAGCAAAGTGCTCTAAATGTCTTAGAAGTCTATGTAGATTAAATGATCATGCTGTTAAAATGTGATACCATAAACTATATTACATGGATTAAGGAAGTAAATGCATAATTTTAGAATTAGGGGGAAATATGGTAGGCCTGATAAATAGTAGTCTGTTTTATTGTGAATACCTCTATGTTATTCTGACTGCATGGTAAAATTCAGATTCAGCACTCAGCATTTACCAAGCATGATTAAGAAGAATCTCTCAGGAATAATAATCGATGGTTGGCATCCAACATCTGATGCTGTAATCTCAGGGTTGGAAAAGGCTTACGGGAACCTACCGCCACAGATCTACCTATTAAGTGGTAGGTGCATCTAACATATGTAAGGATAACCCTTTTTAGAAGGCTTATTCTTTACTCCACTCTATCTTTTATAATCTTTTTATCAGGTTAATATGCAAATTTTCTAAAGAGGCTACACTGTGCAGCTACTCCATGCCCCAGTTGCCTCTTTGATCCTCCTATCCAGATATATGTGCTTAAATTATATACAGCCCCCAGTTATATTTTACATCCATTTATCCCTCTATAGTATATAACATGCAGCCCCCTGTAATTATTTTATATACAGCCCCCCAGTTATATTATACATCCATTAAACCATATATAGTATATTATATACAGCCCCCTGTGATTATATTATAAACAGCCCTGAGTTATAATAAACATATATTCATCCATATATACATACTAAATAAAGTTTAATATAACTGTATTTAGTATGTATATATGGATGAATAAATGTATAATATAACTGTTTACAACTTAAGGCTCAGTCCCATTTTTTGTATTCTGACATGCGTCGCTTTATATGGTTATAACTAGAGATGAGCGAACATACTCGTCCGAGCTTGATGCTCGTTCGAGCATTAGCGTACTCGAAACTGCTCGTTGCTCGGACGAATACTTTGCCCGCTCGAGAAAATGGCATCTCCCGCCGTTTTGCTTTTTGGCGGCCAGAAACAGAGCCAATCACAAGCCAAGAGACTCTGCACTCCACCCAGCATGACGTGGTACCCTTACACGTCGATAGCAGTGGTTGGCTGGCCAGATCAGGTGACCCTGGAATAGACTAGCCCCTGCCTGCGCTGCTCGGATCATTCTGTGTCTGGATGCCGCTAGGGAGAGAGCTGCTGCTGGTCAGGGAAAGCGTTAGGGTGTTCTATTAGAATAGTGTTAGGCAGGAGTGATTCTACAAGAACCCAACAGCCCTTCTTAGGGCTACAATAATGTTATACTTTTTTTTTTTTATTTGCTTGTGGCTGGGCTTGCTGGCACTAGTAGTGCAGCTAGTACCATATTGTGAGGAATTTGCAGGGGGACTTGCTGACGTTGTGTTTAGCTCTTAGTGACACACATATCCACCTCAAACACCAAAGTGGGACAATTTATTAGGGGTTTGAGTAGAATTAGGCAGTCTGCTGATTTTTTTTTTTTAGCTGTATTTCATTTTATAGCTCAAACTCATCTTGCAAAGCAGTGTGCTCTCATTGTAGGCTACAAAATAGCCATAGGAGAACCCCAATGGCTTACTTAGGCCTACAATAGCGTTATATTTTCCTTTTTTTTGTTTGCTTGTGGCTGGGCTTGCTGGCACTAGTAGTGCAGCTAGTACCATACTGTGAGGAATTTGCTGGGAGACCTGCGACCGTTGTGTTTAGCTCTTAGTGACACGCATATCCACCTCAAACACCGAAGTGGGACAATTTATTAGGGGTTTGAGTAGAATTAGGCAGAGTCTGCTGATTTTTTTTTTTTTTACCTGTATTTCATTTTATAGCTCAAACTCATCTTGCAAAGCAGTGTGCTTTCATTGTAGGCTACAAAATAGCCATAGGAGAACCCCAACGGCTTACTTAGGCCTACAATAGCGTTATATTTTCCTTTTTTTGGTTTGCTTGTGGCTGGGCTTGCTGGCATTAGTAGTGCAGCTAGTACCATACTGTGAGGAATTTGCTGGGAGACCTGCGACCGTTGTGTTTAGCTCTTAGTGACACGCATATCCACCTCAAACCGAAGTGGGACAATTTATTAGGGGTTTGAGTAGAATTAGGCAGAGTCTGCTGATTTTTTTTTTTTTTTTTTACCTTTATTTCATTTTATAGCTCAAACTCATCTTGCAAAGCACAAAATCCAGTTGTGTGCTGTCAGTGTAGGTTAGAAACTAGCCATAGCAATAGAATAGCATCGTTTTGTTAAAAAAAATAAAAAAAAATAAACACAAATTTTTTTTTTTTCAAGTTTACACTTTAATTTGGAAAATGTTTAACCCGAGGGCTAGGGGTAGAGGACGAGGGCGTGGACGTGGGCGTCCAACTACTTCAGGGGTCAGAGGCCGTGGTCCTGGGCGGGGTGAGACACCACCTGCTGATGGGGGAGCAGGGGAACGCCGCAGAGGTACACTCCCTAGGTTCATCATGTCTCAAGTTACTGGGACTCGTGGTAGAGCACTGTTGAGGCCAGAACAGTGAGAAGAGGTGATGTCGTGGATTGCGGACAATGCTTCTATAGCAGAACAGGTTGGAAGAGGCAGTGGTGGGGCCAGACGGAGAGGCAGGGCCAGAGCTGGTGCATCAGCGCCAAATGTTGCCCGTAGTCAAGCTCCCGTGGCGAGGGCTAGATTTTCAGAAGTCTGGAGGTTCTTTAAAGAAACACCGGATGACCGACGGACTGTGGTGTGCAACCTTTGCCAAACCAGGATTAGCAGGGGTTCCACCACTACTAGCTTAACTACCACCAGTATGCGCAGGCATCTGAATGCTAAACACCCCACTCAATGGCACCAAGCCCATTCACCTCCGGCCGGGCACACCACTGCTCCTTCCCCTGTGTCATCTGCTAGTCAGCCCCCTGCCCAGGACCCCGGCCCAAACACCTCCCGTGCGAAAACCCCATCTTCGCCTCCACGATCCTCCACAGCATCCACCAGCGTTCAGCTCTCCATACCCCAGACGCTGGAGCGCAAAAGGAGGTATAGCGCAACCCACCCACACGCCCAAGCCCTCAACGTCCACATCTCCAAGTTGCTTAGCCTGGAGATGCTGCCCTATAGGCTGGTAGAGACCGAGGCCTTTCGAAACCTCATGGCGGCGGCCGCCCCTCGGTATTCGGTCCCCAGCCGCCACTACTTTTCCCGATGTGCCGTCCCAGCCCTGCACAAGCACATGTCAGAGAACATCCTCCGTGCCCTGACCAACGCCGTTTCTGACAAGGTCCACCTGACCACGGACACGTGGACGAGTGCTGCCGGGCAGGGCCACTATATATCGCTGACGGCACATTGGGTTAACTTGGTGGAGGCTGGGACAGGGTCTGACCCTGGGGCTGGTCATATACTGCCGACGCCGAGGATTGTGGGGCCTACCTCGGTCCAGGTCTCTCAGGCTTACTATGCCTCCTCCTCCTCCCACCCCTCCTCCACCTCCTCCTCCGAATTACCATCCGTGGGCATGGCGCCATCAGTCGGTAGCTCTAGGCACAGCAGCAGTGCCATCGCTAAGCGACAGCAGGCGGTGCTCAAACTGCTGAGCCTAGGCGATAAAAGGCACACCGCCCAAGAGTTATTACAGGGCATTACGGCGCAGACTGATCTGTGGCTGGCACCGCTGAACCTGAAGCCAGGCATGGTTGTGTGTGACAACGGCCGTAACCTGGTGGCATCTCTGCAACTCGGCAGACTGACACATGAGCCATGCCTGGCCCATGTGTTAAATCTCATAGTTCAGCGTTTCCTCAAGACATACCCCAATCTGTCTGATTTGCTCACGAAGGTGCGCCGCATCTGTGCGCATTTCAGGAAGTCCAGCACAGATGGTGCCACTCTCAGGGCAGCGCAGCGCCGCCTCCAACTGCCTGCTCACCGACTGTTGTGCGACGTGCCCACGAGGTGGAATTCAACACTAACCATGTTATCCAGAGTTTACTAGCAGCGCAGAGCGATTGTAGACTGCCAGATGTCAACTTCCACCAGAACTGGTAGTCAGGTCAGTCAGCTTCCTCAAGTCTACAATGAGGAGTGGACGTGGATGTCTGATATCTGTCAGGTGCTGAGTAACTTTGAGGAGTCAACACAGATGGTCAGTGGTGATGCCGCCATCATCAGCCTCACCATCCCGCTGCTTGGCCTGTTGAAAAACTCTCTGGTCAGCATGAAGTCGGAAGCTTTGCGCTCGTCACAAGAGACGGGGGAAGAAGATTCCCTTGTTGATAGCCAAAGCACCCTTAGGTCTGTTTCTCAGCGCATATTGGAGGAGGTGGAGGAGGATGAGGAGGAAGAGGAGGAGAATGTTGGCGAGACAGATGAGGGGACCATTGTTCAGTCCTTCACTGTTCAGCGTGTATGGGCAGAAGAAGAGGAGTTGGAGGAGTTGGAGGAGGAGGAAATGGACAGTCAGGCCAGTGAGGGGAGTGAATTCTTTCGCTTTGGGACTCTGGCGCATATGGCAGATTTCATGCTAAGCTGCCTATCCCGTGACCCTCGCGTTCAAAGAATTTATTCCAGCACCGATTACTGGGTATTCACTCTCCTGGACCCACGGTACAAGCAAAATCTTTCCACTCTCATCCCTGGAGAGGAAAGGAGTGTGAGAATGCATGAATACCAGCAGGCCCTGGTGCACAAGCTGAAACAGTATTTCCCTTCTGACAGCGCTAGCGGCAGAGGGCGTAGTTCTGCGGGACAAGTAGCGAGGGAGAGTAGGCGACCAGGCAGCTTGTCCAGCACTGGCAGGGGTACGCTTTATAAGGCCTTTTCCAGTTTTATGTCACCCCAGCAAGACACTGTCACCTGTCCCCAGTCTCGGCAGAGTAGGGCTGATCTTTACAGAAAGATGGTGAGGGAGTACGTAGCTGACCATACCATCGTCCTAAATGATCACACAGCTCCCTACAACTACTGGGTTTCAAAGCTGGACATGTGGCACGAACTGGCGCTGTACGCCTTGGAGGTTCTTGCCTGCCCTACCGCTAGCGTGTTGTCCGAGCGGGTTTTCAGTGCAGCTGGTGGCATCATCACCGATAAGCGTACACGCCTGTCGACTGACAGCGCTGACAGGCTGACGCTTATCAAGATGAATAAAGCCTGGATTTCTCCGCATTTCCATTCTCCACCAGGTGAAAGAAGCTGAACCTGAATAATGTATGCACTCCTCCTCCTCATTGTCCTCCTTCTCCTCCTCTTTGTACACTAAAGCAGAGGAAACTGGCTATTTTTTTGCCAGGGCCAACTGGCTCTGGCTATAGTACTCTATGTATTTAATTTTTCTGGAGGGCCAACTACCCTGTCCTCTGTTTTAAACAATTTTTGGGAGTGCCACATACAGGCACTCAATCTATGTAATTTTTCTGGAGGACCAGCTACCTGCTCCTCTGGTTTGAAAACTTTTTTGGACTGCCACATACAGGCACTCAATTTATTTAATCTTTTTGGAGGACCAGCTACCTGCTCCTCTGGTTTGAAAACTTTTTTGGACTGCCACATACAGGCACTCAATCTATGTAATTTTTCTGGAGGACCAGCTACCTGCTCCTCTGGTTTGAAAACTTTTTTGGACTGCCACATACAGGCACTCAATCTATGTAATTTTTCTGGAGGACCAGCTACCTGCTCCTCTGGTTTGAAAACTTTTTTGGACTGCCACATACAGGCACTATCCAAATTAAATTGTCTCCATAGCAACCTCCACACGTCGTCTTTTTAGCTGCCTTCACACGTTGTCTCCATTGCTACCTCCACACGTCATCGCCATAGCTGCCTCCAAAAGTAGTCCATATAGCTGCCTCCATACATGGTCCCCTTATCAAACGAGCTGTGTCAGGCAGAATTTTGGATTGTTTTCATGGCTTCCATGTTAACTTTGTCGCCACCCTGCTGTGTAATCCACAAAATATACTGGCAAACTTTTATCATTTACCAATATTATTTCAGCACTTCTTGCGCATCTGTTTACATTCCCCTCACCCGCCAGAACCCAAACTTATAAGAACGCTACTACACTTGATCTTATACAAAAGGTTCTTAGAAGTGCTGTTTGGGGAGTAGCCTAGAGACAGGGGCTTGGATTGGCGAAAGGTCGCCTGGCAGCGGAGCGCCAGCTCCATCCCAAGATCCAACTAACATAGTTTTAACTGCAGCACCTTTAATCTACTACTAGTTCACTGCCTCCATACATGGTCCCCTTATCAAATGAGCTGTGTCAGGCAGAATTTTGGGTTGTTTTCATGGCTTCCACATCAAAGTTGTTAACTTTGTCGCCACCCTGCTGTGTAATCCACAAAATATACTGGCAAACTTTTATCATTTGCCAATATTATTTCAGCGCTTCTTGCACATCTGTTTACATTCCCCTCACCCGCCATATCCTAAACTTATAAGAACGCTACTACACTTGATCTTATACAAAAGGTTCTTAAAAGTGCTGTTTGGGGAGTAGCCTAGAGACAGGGGCTTGGATTGGCGAAAGGTCGCCTGGCAGCGGAGCGCCAGCTCCATCCCAAGATCCAACTAACATAGTTTTAACTGCAGCACCTTTAATCTACTACTAGTTCACTGCCTCCATACATGGTCCCCTTATCAAACGAGCTGTGTCAGGCAGAATTTTGGGTTGTTTTCATGGCTTCCTCATCAAACTTGTTAACTTTGTTGCCACCCTGCTGTGTAATCCACAAAATATACTGGCAAACTTTTATCATTTACCGATATTATTTGAGCGCTTCTTGCTCACCTCCTTTGGTTCCTCTCTGCCACTCATTGGTTTTAAGCCTGAGTCCATTTGGGGTATGTTGCCAAGACACTCTCTAGCCTGCCGCTGCTGCCGCTGCCTCTGCATAGTCCCCTATAGTGTCAGGGTCAATTATTGGATGTTTTAGAAGCTATCTAGCCTCATTCGGTCACTCTGTCATTGCCATGCTGTTGCCCATAGTTTTGGCATAATGGTGCGATTAAGCAGCCTCAGAGGCATCCATGCATGCTGCCCCTGCTGTTTCCTGTCCATTTCCGTGGTGTTTCCATCCTTTTCTGAGGTTCCCAGGTGCTTGGCCAAGCTTCCCTGTGCAGATCCTTGGTCCCCTTGAAAAATGCTCGAGTCTCCCATTGACTTCAATGGGGCTCGTTATTCGAGACGAGCACTCGAGCATCGGGAAAATTTTGTCTCGAATAACGAGTACCCAAGCATTTTAGTGCTCGCTCATCTCTAGTTATAACTTTTGAACACTATTACTTATCACTTATTACTTTATTTACAAAAAAAGAAAAATTATGAATTTTTTGAAAAATTTGCCATTTTTGAAAATTCTAAATCATCACGTTTTTAGGCAGATAGATTTACCACCTAAATAAGTTGATGAATAACATTTCCCATATGTCTACTTTATATTTTCCAAATTTTTGAAATGTCTGGCTAATTTACTTTGATGTCGCGTGGCTTACAAATCGAATATACTTTTTCAATATTGGGGCCATGTGATGACATTTTTTTGCGGGACGAGATGCTTTTTCCAGTGTTACCATTTTGGGGTTGGTATCTCCCATTAACTTTTGAGGTCAGAAGTAGAAAAGCATCAATTCTGTACTGTATTCTTTACCCGACCATGGGTGTTACCCGGGGATGTCAGCAGAAGATTACCGCTGACATCCTGCGATTCCCAATGCCGGCTCGGTTCTGGTGCAGAGTCAGAGACAGTCCCTGAAAGAGAGGGTCAGAGACAGTCCCTGAAAGACACCGTCAGACACAGTCCCTGAAAGAGACGGTCAGAGACAGTCACTGAAAGGGACTTCAGAGACAGTTACTCAGAGACAGTCACTGAAAGAGACAGTCAGTGACAGTCACTGAAAGAGATGGTCACTGAAAGAGATGGTCAAAGACAGAAGGTCAGAAAATGTCACTGAAAGATGGTCAGAGACAGAGAAAGAGACAGTCAGAGACACAGAGTCTGAGAGAGATAGATACATAAAAAATATTTTTTGTTATGAATATATGTAAAATATAACTTAGTGGCTGTTTATGATATGTATATATATGGATGATTGGGTGATTGTTTTTATAATATGACTGGGGAACTGTATATAATATGTATTTGGTGATAGATGTGTATATTATATACAGCCCCCAGTTATATTATATATATTATCATCCATATATACATATTATATACAGCCCACCCCACTTCAATTAAATTATATCCAGCTCACCTCCCTCAGCAAAAAAAAAAAATCAGTTACTTAACTCCAGTCATGCTCCCTCACAGTCGCTGCTGTCCTCCTCTTCTCATCACTTCTTCCACCGAATGCTCTGGACAGGGATGCTCATGTCCCGTTTCTGGGTCATTCAGAGTGACAGAGCAATGCAGACACACCCTCTGTATATTAATCAAGGCTGTGATTAATTTGATGGTTGGTGATTCAGGCGACAACGGGTGCCCGAATTGCCTACGTAACATTTACCTAGGCTGTCGCCCTGGACATCTGGTGCCTGTGGCCCTGCATATTTATGATACATAACGACATTAACATGAATCGACCTTATTTACATGAAACCATTCACATGATCTCTGACTGCATTTTTGACCTTTGGACATTTTAGAAAGTGATACAAATCACGAATACAATAAAAATGGTTGGCCAGAAATGAAATATAAAAAAAGCAAAACTGTAATAAAATACACAGAATAAGGACCCTTTTACAGTGCCCACTTGTGGACATTTATCCGGCTGACAGTTTGCGGACAGATATATGTTCCCATAGACGGCTATAGCGCCCAGCATCACTATGGAGGGGTGAACAGCCCCTCCTCTTCTCCAAAGTGTTGCCGTGGGCTTGCCTGCCACACGGCAGTGTGAATGTAGCCTAAATGTAACGTCGATGCCTGTGTAATCCTATGTACATAGAATACTGCTGAGGATACAATCACTTTGTCTTGTTTTACTCTGACATTTTTAGAGTGAGCAATGGTTTATGTTTGGTGGCTGTGCTGATTGAATTGCACTACACCCAATACTATATTGTACCACTTTATTTAGAAATAAACTCATACATGGCATGTTCATGAGAACATACCCTTTACCTTTAGAAAAAAGCTCAAAGAAAAATTCATCAAGGGGAAACATAATACATAGAAAAATTCAGCTGTAGGTCATAAACTGTCAAGACAGGTATGCCTTATTTTGTGAAAATGAAGTCATGATGTACTAGACAGTCTGCAAAACACACATAATGAAAGAGATGCCTTGGAAACAATAGAATTGCACATTAATTGATGTGAATTTATAGTTATTAAGATTCATAGTTCTTGTTTTATGTGAATTTCAAGAAAGTCGATGTGAAATCCTTTAAAAATAATAGAAATATATTTTGCACAGGAGTACATAGAGGTATAGAACACAGATTATTGAAAAATTCCGATATCCAGCCTTGCCAGGAACAACTTCATATCTTTATTTAGGCAAATATTAAAACTCCATAGCAAGTAGTCAGCCATGACTAAAAACGGCTAGCCCGTTTGAAACGCGTTGGCCAAGACTACTTGTTATGGAATTTTAATATTTGCCTAAATAAAGATATGAAGTTGTTCCTGACAAGGCTGGATATCTGAATTTTTCAGTTGTCTATACGGCCCGAGCAGAGGGGCGATCTGTGCCCTACTATAACACTTTACACTGCTGGAAGGAGAGCTGCATTTCTACCATTATAGAACACAGATTGTCTTTAAAGGGAACCTGTAACCAAATTTTACAAATTGTCAGGATCAGGGGTAGTGGACCCACAAGCGATGACGTAAGCCAACATCTGGGAGCTGAATCTAAGTGGCACCCAGTTTTCACCAGAGCTCCACAGGGGCGACTTGCTCACGGTGGTCGCAAAGGCGCATTACAGAGTTGTACAACAGAATCTTAGTCAGGGACAGGCTGGAGGTCAGGACAGGCAGCACGCGATCATAAACAATAGCAAAGCAGAAGGTCAGTGTTGGCAGCAGAGGATCGAAGTCAGGAATGGAATCTGGGTCACAATGGAGATTCAGAATAAACCCACAAGGGACCAAAAACAGCTTTTCACTAAGGCACAAGAAGGTCACAAGAAGTGGCCGGGAGGTAGAAAGGTGTTTGCCAAGCTGCGTGAGACACTGCTGGAGTGCGGAGAGGTAAGTGAGACTTCGGCTGTCATGGAGGGGGATAGAGAGGCACACCGATGCGCCAGCAACCCGAGACATGGGTCGCAGGGGCATCCGTGACATGAATACAGCTAGTGGCAGGTTACTATTGAGCCCTAAATGAGACCCCTCCGGTCCCCATAAAATCAGAGTTATAAACTTACCTGGTATCTAGGGATATAATACCAATTGTATCCCAAACTTGGGAAAAATTAAAGCCAAGGGGCAAAGGTAAAATTAAATAAACTTTATTGTATACATATTATAAAAACGTCTTTAAAAGATGGCAAAAAGTCTGAAGCAGTCAGTGGGTTACCCCCGAAACAGTTTATGTATAGTTGGTCATAAAAACTGCAAATCAGCCAAACATAGGGGGTGGTAGTGACCGGCACCATATTAAAGCAGGACTGATAATGCATGTATATAAGCAGGGCCGGATTATAGGGGGATTCCTGTGTGTGTGCCCCGGGGCCGCAGCCACTTTTCCCTTAAAGGGGCCCCCACCAAATGTGGCCAATCTGGGCAGTCACATGACCGCTCAAATTGCCCACAGTGTATTTGGGTATGGGCTCCCTGGCCTGTATCCAGGAGATGTGCCCTGACTTCAGTGTATTGCAGAACGAGGGAACAATAAGTTCCCTGCTCTGCCATAGACGATTGGAGGTATACAAAAATGGTGGTGGCAGGGTGTCACCATCATGGTACACCACCAAGATCCACTATCTTGAAGCTGCGAGGTAAGGGAAGAGGTCAGTGCACAACAGGGAACCGATGGAAGGTGAGTACAATTTTATTATTTTACCTAGGACTGTATATAGTTATTATGGGGGGAGTGTATATAGTCATAATATGAGTCTGTATATAGTTAATTATTATATGGAGGCTGCATATAATCATTATATGGGGCTGTGCATAATTATTATAGGAGGTGTATATAGTTATTACAGTGGGACTGTATATAGTTATAAGGAGGCTGTATATAGCTATTATAGGGGGCTGTATATAGTTATTACAGGGGGCTGTATATAGTTATTACAGGGGGCTGTATATACTTATTATAGGGGGCTGTGTATAGTTATTTTAAGGAGGCTATATATAGTTATTATAGGGGACTGTATAAAGTTATTATAGGGGACTGTATATAGTTATAATAGGAGGCTGTATATAGTTATTATAGGGGGTTATACAAAGTTATAGGGGTACTGTTAATGCTGGGGGTCTGTATATAGTTATAATGGAAGGCTGTATATAGTTATTAAAGGGGTTTGTATATAGTTATTATAGGGGGCTGTATATAGTTATTATAGGGGGCTACATATAGTTGTTTTAGGGGGCTATATATAGTGATTACAGGGGGCTGTATATAGTTATTATTGGTGCTGTATATAGTTATTATGGGATGCTGTATATAGTTATTATAGGGGACTGTATATAGTTATAATAGGAGGCTGTATAGTTATTAAAAGGGGGCTATATAAAGTTATACAGGGACTGTATACAAATATTATAGGGAGGATATATAGTTATTATAGGGGGTGTATATAGTTAATGCTGGGGGGCTGTATATAGTTATAACGGAAGGCTGTATATAGTTATTAAATGGGTTTGTATATAGTTATTATATGGGGCTGTATATAGTTATTATAGGGGACTGTATATAGTTATAATAGGAGGCTGTATAGTTATTAAAAGGGGGCTATATAAAGTTATACAGGGACTGTATACAAATATTATAGGGAGGATATATAGTTATTATAGGGGGTGTATATAGTTAAATGGGTTTGTATATAGTTATTATATGGGGCTGTATATAGTTATTATAGGGGACTGTATATAGTTATAATAGGAGGCTGTATAGTTATTAAAAGGGGGCTATATAAAGTTATACAGGGACTGTATACAAATATTATAGGGAGGATATATAGTTATTATAGGGGGTGTATATAGTTAATGCTGGGGGGCTGTATATAGTTATAACGGAAGGCTGTATATAGTTATTAAATGGGTTTGTATATAGTTATTATATGGGGCTGTATACAGTTATTATAGGGGGCTATATATAGTGATTACAGGGGGCTGTATATAGTTATTATTGTGGGCTGTATATAGTTATTATTGGGGGCTGTATATAGTTATTATGGGATGCTGTATACAGTTAGTATAGGGAGGACTGTATATAGTTAATGCTGGGGGCTGTATATAGTTAATGCTGGGGGACTATATAAAGTTAATGCCGCGGGAGCTATATATAGTAAATGTTTGGGGGGATTTAAATAGTTAATGCTGGGGGTTGCATATAGTGATTACTGGGAACTGTATAAAGTTATTGCTGGGGGCATTATATAGTAAATGTTTGGGAGGGGCTGTATATAGTTAATGCTGTGGAGGGACTGTATATAGTTTATGATGTGGGGTGCATACGGTGATTACTGGATGCTGTATATAGTGATTACTGGGGGGCTCTATATAGTTATTGCTGTGGGTGCCATATATAGTGATAACTGGGGGATGTATAAAATGAATACTGGTAGCTGTATATACTTATTGCTGGGTGGCTGTATATAGTGTTTATTGGGGAGCTGTATATATTTATTGCTGGGGGCTGTTTATAGTTATTGCTAGGGGGAGTTTATATAGTGATTACTAGGAGAGCTGTATATAGTGATTGCTGAGGGAGCTGTATATTGTGATTGCTGGGGGAGCTTTATATAGTGATTACTGCTGATTGCTGGGGGCTGTATATAGTGAATGTTGGGCGCTGTATATAGTGATTACTGGGTGCTGTATATAGTGATTACTGGGGAGGCTGTATATAGTTATTGCTGGGGAGCAGTATATAATGATTGCTGTTCCCTGTCTGGACTACATTCAATGGGGGCCCAAACCAGATTTTGCTCCTAGGGGCTCCAACCAACAAGGGGCCCCGTATATAAGTAAAACAGACCCAGCACTCTTCCCCACAGGAGTATAGGTTCCCCCACATGCATTTCAGCTATATCTAGCCTTCGTCTGGGGGTAGCGCTAACCAGGAGCACAGAAAAATGCAGAGATGGTGCCATAATGGTCATATGTGTGCGTCTTGCTTGTGCTCACGCTCGAATAACCACCTGTGGGTTTGAAAAAGACAAGTGTGCATGTGCAATTCACCGTGCACCACAAAATGCATTCCTGCGCAAGACCGGAACTTAAGAATGTATCCAAGGCAACACAAGATGCCTGGGTCAACGTTCCCTATACATCTAGCACAAGATGCCTGGTGCCAGATGTATAAGGGAAACCACAGATTTTTATATAAATAAGGATGCTAAATGTATCTGTATATACATATTGATATAGGTATATCCATAATCCCCACAACAAATTGATGAGTACAAATCAATAAAGTGCGTAAGTGCATATGAAAAAGTAATTGGATATCAAAGAGCAAGGTCATATCAAAAACAACCAAACACTATACTAAAGAGGACCTGTCACCCCGGAAAATCCACCCACCAAATGTGCCCCCCATAATCCTCCCCCCAGCCCCTTTCTCCCTAGCCATTTTTTTTAAATTTATGTGCAGTAAATTGATTTAAACCGATCCGACCTCTTATCAAATAAGAGGTCAGATAGTGTATCTGGTGTGCCGGCCGACACACCCCCAGCACGCCCTTGCCAGCGGTCACATTGTAGGAGAAGCCAGCAGCATCGCTCCCGGCTCTCTGCGGTGCGGCCGCAGCGCACTAACAGCCTGGACTCACATTGCCGGCTGGCCGATGCTTAAGAGGTAAGAGGTCGGATCGGTTTAAATAAGTTTACTGCACATTAATTTAACATTTACAGGTCCTCTTTAAGTGTCATTAAATTTCTCGACTAATCATGGTGTGTTATGAACCCACCAAGGATATGGTGTTATCAGTGATATTTTAAAGCTACAAATAGCTGCCCAGGACTACAGGAGGAGCAAGGAGGTGCAGACAAGGCTGCATTATTATTGGAGCTCCTGCTATTGGCCCCACAGTTCTTTCTCTTCAGGGTGCCCTGGAAGGAAGCTACAATGATAATCTGAATTTCTCCTCTTTCTTTCAAGTATATTGGTGTCCTCAAAACAGGTAGTAACATGTTGCTTCTTAAATTGCAATGTTGGCACTGTCTATTTTAATAAGTGGGTTTGAGTGTAGTTTGTCTCAAAAAGGTTTGCCATCACTGCTCTAGGAGATCTAAAAAATGCTAAAATAAATCAATAAATAATACCTAAAAGTTCAAATCACTCGCCATTTCCTAAAACTGATATAAAAATAATCAAATAAAGTTAGAAACATGTTATGTGGCGACTTGTTCTTAAATGTCCAATCTATCAAAATATAATAATGGTTATTCCTGGTAAATGTCAGAAATACCACTTTTATAATAAGTCATCAAAATGTCCTAAAGTCTCCAAGAAGGTAGCAAAGAAAACATTAGCTTGTCTAGCCAAAGACGAAACCTCACACAGCTCTGTATACCAAAGTATGAAAACGCGATTGGATTGTGGCGCATCGGTGACGGCATGCACGCGATGGAAATCGGGGGGCGTGGCCGAACTAAAACCTGACGGATTCGGAAAAACCGCCGCATTTAAAAAAAAATGTGTCGCGAAAATTGCACTTACCTGCACTCAGCCCGGCTCGGTGTATTTCAGTGCATTCCGATGCTCTTCAGCGCAGCAGCGCGACCTGGTGGACGGCGGAGGAACTACCTTAATAAATCCCGTCCGGACCCGAATCCAACGCAGAGAACGCGCCGCTGGATCGCGAATGGGCCAGGTAAGTAAATCTGCCCAATTATTTGGGACACACAGTGAAACCTGTAAAAACCAAGCCTACAAGAAAATGGTGCAACTGCGTTTTTTCACCAATTTCACTGCATTTGGAATTTTTTTTACCACTTCAGAGTACACAGCATGGAATATTAAATAATGTGCCTTCAAATTACACTTTGTTAGACAGAAAAAAAGAGCACACACAGCTTTTTACATGAAAAAATAAAAAAGTTTTTTGATGGTGAGGAGTGAAAAATGGAAACTAGAAAAAGACCAGGTCATTAAGGGGTTAAATGCTGCACAGAAACCCTACAAATGTCACTTGCATGCAGATGTTACACACATATGCATATGAACACATAACATATATTATACACACATTCAAATCTAAACGGCAAATATATAAACACATGCCTACACTCACATACATGACACATACATGACACATAATACACACACACAGCAAGCAGATGCATTTCACATTATACATGCACAGTTTTTATTCCCCCATGCATCTATACAAATACATCTTATGCTTTACTTATAGTAAATAACATATTACACCATACAAACTGCCATTTTTCTGAGTCTTCATTCCTGCACCTAGAGGATTCAGAATATAGATCCTGCGAGAGGGCAGAGTATCTGACAGGATGTATAAATTTCATGTGCAGCACCCTCCCCCATTCTGCTCCTTCCAATGTAAGCTGTATGGTATTACAGCAGAGGAGAAATGATGTCAGAGGCTGGAGACAGTATGTGGAGAGGGTGCAGGGGTGCTCTGCACATGTAAGGGGATCAGGGAAGGAGGACACACAGAGAATTGGTGTCGGCTAATGGTGCACATGGTAGGGGCGCAAATCAGCACAGGGGAGATTCTGCTGATGAGCCACACAGGGAATGATTAACAGAGGATAAACAGCCCTAGTGCCACCACCTCTGAGAAGCAGTCTGCTGCCACCTGAGGCAGAAGTCTCATGTTGCCTCATGGTAGATGCAGTCCTGAGGTACTTGGCACACTGCACTCCCCAGTATATAGGTAGCCAGCACACTTCACCTCCCAGTTTATAGATAGCCATCACAATGCCCTCTTATATAGGTAGCCAGCACACTTCAACACCCAGTATACAGGTAGCCAGCACACTTCACCTCTCAGTATATAGATAGCCAGCACAATTCTTCTTTTATATAGACAGCCAGCACACTTCTACACCCAGCATACAGGTAGCCAGCACACTGCACCCCCAGCATGTAGGTAGCAGGCACACCACATCCCCCTGCATATAGGTAGCCAGCACAATGCACCTCCAAGGATATAGGAGGCCAGTACACTCCAGCCCGTATCCCAGTATATAGGCAGCCAGTGCACTGCAGTCCCGACAGTATATAGGTAACAAGCACACTGCAGTGCTCCAAGATATAGATAGCCAGCATACTGCTTCCCCAAGTATATAGGTAGCGAGCACACTGTAGCCTCCAGCATATAGGTAGGTAGCCAGCACACTGAACCCTCCCAGAGAATAGGTAACCAGCACGCTGCATACCATCAATATATAGGTAACTAGCATGCTGCACCCACAGTATATAGGTAGCCAGCACACTGCACTACTGAAAATCACTTTTCAAAATAGATTTTTCAAGTTATGTCGCATTTTGACTAAACTTTCTGTTTTCTTACTGGTATCTACTTACAGTATCTGTACCTTTATGTGTTCTCACTCAGATTTTAGTCATATTTATTTATCAAATAATGAACAGGTGGTTTAGACACACTCAACACTTTTAAATGTTGGTTTATCAGGAAAGAGGATGTGGCTTAGAATAAAACACATGCCTGTATACTGTCCCAACATTTATGACATAAAACTAGGCGAAAGTTATTAAATATGTACCAAATATATCACAGAGTATCAACTACATTTTTAGAATAATTTGAGGATACTGGGTAAAATTTGTACAAGGCATCTTTATTACTCCATCACTTACTCAAATTATAGACTTTGCTCCATAGTAAGGTATCTTTTTTAGGACCCTTACAATAACTTTTTCATGTTTCAAACTACATGATTTTCAGCAGCAGTAATATAAGTCCAGAGGTTGTATCTTGTGTTTTCCCGAATGTCAGCCCTGCAGTGACAAAGTAGCGATCATTTTGCCCAAAAGAATAGCACTGCATGAGGTGCTTTTTATTTTGGGATTTTGTGAAGAATACTGTAACACAGATTTGAAACCTTGAGGTTTATTCAGAGGAACACTGATTCTGCTACATAAATGCTTCTTCGGCCTCAAGAAGTTTTTTATACAATAAATAAAATTTGTTCATTTGGTCAACAAAATATGATAGATCCTTCACTGAACAGATAAAAATCCACTTACATTCATTATTCACATTTACGAAGTGTCACAGAAAAGATAATTACCAGACATAATTGTACGTTACAGTGAAATGCTACACATTTATATTCATTAAATCTGCTTTGATTGAGCTGGAGCTCCCATCTACTTGTGTCAGAATATTTGTCCTTAACATCTCTTGTTCTTGAAAATGACAATAGAGTGTATATATGATGTTTGCTAAAGGGAAATATATTAAATATTTTATTTGGATAGATGCTGCTATTGATGTGCTGGCAATCAATGACTTTTCCTTAAAAATTATGCTTATAATTGAGCAAATTTAGATTGGAGAAATGTTATCCCACAGAACAAGGGAATGGGAGTCCATTACCTTAAAGAACACCTGTCATCAGGTCTCTGTTACTAGTCCTGTCACCACTACCCGTTGGAGCAGCTCACAAGGATTCCACCCCAGCCTTTATCTAGTCAATTCATACATTAATCATTCTAAAAACATATGTTCTTTATTATGTAAATGAGGCTGGTCACATGGTAGAGGCAGTGATGTCATCCCTGTTACCCCTCCCCTCTCCTCCCCCTGCTCTTGTCTGTGAGTAATGTACAGTAAAGCATTGCTAGTGCCTGTGTTTTATCTGCTGCCTGTGAGAGACACAGACATCAGCTACACAAGTAGTGTATAGGAGTAACAATATGTCAGGCTGTTACAACTGCTACAGGATGCAGTCTTGTGTATAGGAGCATCTCATACACACAGGCTGCAGAGGGCGCCAAAACAAGGAAGCACATAAAGGAGCCAGCACCAAGAGTGTCACATCAGTATACAGGCAGTCATTTATGTGTATAGGAGTATCTCATACACACAGGCTGTAGAGGGCGTCAGAACAAGGAAGCACATAAAGGAGCCAGCACCAAGAGTGTCACATCATTATACAGGCTGTCAGTCATGTGTATAGGAGTATCTATGATATATGGTAGTGATGGAAATAGCCGATTACTGTCTTAAGTTATATCCATCAGTGCCATAGAGATGAACAGAGCAGCAGGCACATGAGAGACCACCTGCTCTGATCATTTCGGGGTACAAAATACAAGATCCTGTGAATAAGGGATAACTTGTTGTGACTGGACAACCCCTTTAATGTGTCCCTTCCAGTAGGACACCGGGAGGACTGAATGTTATTTTCATTGCTTGTGCAGAACTTCTGAAGTGCAGTATAAGAAATAAGAAAATGTTGACCTTTAAGTGTATTTAGTTTCAATCGTGTTTAAATCGTGCCTACCCAAATGGTAGTTTTCCTTTAAGGATTATGTTTTTTTCATTCCATCACAATGTCTCTGTCATTAACTGCCAATGTAGTGAAAATGACAAAATTAGGTCTTATGTGCATTATTATGTGCCCTGTCACAAACTCTGCACACCCGAGTCCAAACACAGGGTGTACCTACTCTCTGGAGTCCCAGAATTTAGCCCTTTAGCTCCACCCAGTTCCAAAAAATTGCATCCTTACGCTTAATTTATTCCATGCACTCGGCACCCAGAGCAAATTCACTGCCTCCACCCACTTATACTAAAAATGCCATAGGCACCTCAACCACACAGACCATGCAGTTTCTACATATACTATGTTAAATGTCCCGGTAACGTAATCCCTTGAGAAACTTAGAATTTTTAAGGCTACAAGCAGGGGCTTACTAAAATTAACACTTTAACATACATAAAAAAGACAATACACTCAAAACATAAACTTGTCAGATTAAAATAAAAGAAAAAGAAGTTTTTCAATACAATATACATACAAACAGTTATGATAAAAAGGAAACAAAATACCCTTTCTATCAGATAGTGAGTGTACCTTGGCTGGAGGACACAGCATAGACTTCAGGCCAGCCTTCTGATGAACAGAGTGCTCAGGACTGAACACAGTCTTGTTGCAGATTTACTATTTGACCCCCACCCCTGGCCGTGAAGTCACTGTGAGGAGGTGGTCTGCATTTTCCTCCTCCCTTCACTGAAGTACGTGATGACTCTGGGTTTTCATAACCCCTTCCCGCCGCAGCCTTTTTTCGTTAATGCGTCTTCATTTTTCACTCCCCACCTTCAAAAATCTATAACTTTTCTAGTTTTCCATGTACAGAGCTGTGTTATGGCTTATTTTCTGCGTAACAAATTGCACTTCGTAGTGATGGTATTTAATATTCCATGCCGTGTACTGGGAAGCGGGAAAAAAATTCCAAATACAGTGAAATTGGTAAAAAAAGCACTTGTGCTGTATTCATGTGGGCTTGGATTTGACGTATTTCACTGTATGCCCTAAATGACATGTCTAGTTTATTCTTTGGGTTGGTACAATTACAGGGATACCGAATTTGTATAGGTTTTATAATGTTTTCATACATTCACAAAAATTAAAACCTCCTGTACAAAAAAATGTTTTTTTTGATTTTGCTGACGCTAATAACTTTTTATACTTTGGTATACAGAGGCTTTGGGATGACATTTACAATTTTGCCATTTTCGACTTTGGGCAGTATTTTCTGTTACGGGGTTGAACGCAGTGAAAAACCGCTATTATATTTTGATAGATAGGGCATTTTCAGACGCGTCGAAACCTAACGTGTTTATGATTTTTACTGTTTATTTATATTTTTTATCAGTTCTAGGGAAAGGGGGGTGATTGGAGTTTTTATGTTTTTTTATTCAAATTTTTTTAAAAACCTTTTTTTTTAATTTTTACTATTTTCAAAAAACACCCGCGATTGGTTCTGGTACTGATCGCAGGTGTTACCGGTAAGCCTTTGCTGCAGTATGCCCGTGAGCCTGTGAGCCCCCTCCATGAACCCGCACCCTGATTGTGACGTAGTATTACGTCACATGTCGGTAAGGGGTTAAAATCCCAAAGCCTTTGATTGGAAGATGGCACAACCATGCTGTTGCTTTCAATCACCAGGGTACCTTTCTACCTTTCACCCCATACCAATCTTGGGGAGTCAAGGCCTAACATTAAGGGTGTTCTTCAATTGGCTGAGTTCCCATGCATCTAGGCTTTTGATACTCAGGCCATGAGGGTATCTCAGTCCTATAACTCTCCCCTGTAACGGGGACTCATAATTATGAATGATGTCACAGTTATGGACAGCTATGATATTCCTTTGTCTGGTCCTAACTTTTGGAGGAAAAGTAACACAGGTCTACTATTCCTTTGATTGCTCCTTCCGCAGAGAGGAGCTTGCATGGAGCCTCCTAACTCAGTCATTAATAAAAATTAACAAGACACAATGAAAAAATGTACAGCTGGTGCAATATTATTACATGTCCCCATAACTTTTTTTGTATATCCTAAGGTCATTTACCTCTGATTTTCTCAGCATTTTCAAGTCCACTTAGGAAGGGGACATTATTCACAAACTGAAGTTACTCTGGATGGATAGGGACATTTTCTATACTTTCTTGTTCTAATTAATCTGCTTCATACTCAGACATAGAGCTCAATATCTTTATTATACCAACACTTAAAAGGGGAATAATTAAACTTGATCAGTGCTACAAAGTTAATTGATACATTACCTCTGAGTGTCTCTCACTTGTATGGGAAAATTATGCACTTCAGTATGAAAATGTCTAAATTCTTGTAGTACAGTAATTTGGCTGTGATATTAAGTGTCACCCTGTTGTGATGTCATGAGCCATAATATATTAGTTTCACAGAACTGCATTTCAAGGAGCCTTTCAGTTTTCTTTCCACTGACATTTTAAAGTCTATGGTTAAAAGGGAACCTGTCATGATATAAAAGCAATCTGATCTAAAGGTAGTATGTTATAGAGCAGGAGGGACTGAGCAGATTGAAATATCTTGTCAAAATTCAATTTAATGTTTAACTAGTTTGTTTATATGCATGCTCTTTTGTACTGACCAATAAAGGACATGGTCCTACCCATAGGTAGTCCAGCTATGACTGTGCATGCAGCGAAAACTGTGTATTACTTTTTTCCATTTTCAAAGCAATATCACTACACAGAGATACAAAATATACCAATAGCAGGATATATGCATCTTTCTGGAGTATTGTTCTTGTGATGTTATTACATTAAACTAACAAATGGTCAGAACCATTGAGTTTCTCAACAGTGTATATCTCAAAGAGAGAAAATGAGACATATGGATTATGCACACGTCAAAACCAAAATGAACTATCGCACAATATTTTAAATTTGTGTCCACTTGCTCTCCCCCTTGTCTTTCCAACCCTCCCCAGGGGCGTAACTTGAGGGAGTGCAGAGGGTGCGGTTGCAACCGAGCCCATGATGCCTAGAGGGCACATATGGTGTATCTTTGCTATATGAGAAGACTAGTACTGTAAATAATACATTATAGTTGGGGGCAACTTCAAGTTACGCCACTGACCCTCCCTTTATGACCAGCACTTGGTATTTGACATTTGCCTAGATATTTGTTTATCTGTTATCTGCAGCTCTGTGGTTTTACTTATATTGCTCTCTTTAGTGCATTTATCATTTTGGTTGTCGTTGTAGACTGTGCTCACCACATTTGTATCACTTTAGGAGTAATGTGCTATAAATGCATTTGTAAAGGATTGGGGATTTCAACTCTGGATGCAGGGATTGGACCCTGTATATGCGCATTGTGTGCACTTTACATGCATGGTCTTTTATTTGTATTTGTATGTATTATTGATGTACTTAGTAAAATGCATACATTTTCAATACACTGTCTTATTTGACATCCTCTTTTCTTGAGTTGGATAGGATGTGTTAATGTCCAATATCTATTCATATGTCCCAATGTCATATATATATATATATATATATATATATACAGTAATATATATATATATATTGTCACGGGTATATACCATCAGTATTGCAATCAATTCTTCTCCCCACTGCCCTGGTCCCGGCCCCGCTCCCGCTGGCGTGGACTTATCTCTCCATGCTCCCGCCTGGACTAGGCCCTTCAAGACGGTACTTCAAGATTTAAAGGGTCAGCGCACACATCTGGCGCTGGCCACTTCCGGGAAAGCATTTAATCCGGCGGCTCCCATCATTCCCTTCCGGATCTACAAGCATCTCATCCCTAATATAGCAGCAGGCCATTGTTTTACCAAGTTTATCCAGTGTTTGCGCACTTCGGAAATATGGCCCAAAGCACCTCAGCTTCTTCCATGTTTTATTATTTCTGTCCTGTTCTTTCCTGATGATCCTGAAAAGTCCATACAATGAATCTTTGATGCTCACCCTGACATTTTGTTTTTTACTTGACTACAATAGCTCTCAGAACACCTTAATCCCTTAGTGACTGCCCATATGGATTTCTACGTTGGTCATTTGCAACAAAAGTCTCAAAAAGAAGCCAAAATTTGCACCTGCCAGGATAGGAAAAACTGAACATGTATCACAAGTAAAAAGACAGGATCATACATAAGGTGCAAAAAACTAGCTGCCAAATGTCTCTAAAATTCACCTCAGAGAGACAAAACTCTGATACATGTGCCCTAGAATATGGTAAAGGTGATACTTTTTTGGGGGTAAATACGATTTAAGCTTTTGGTAAAATCTATTACCACCTAATAAAACCTATATAAATTTAGTATCCCTGTGATCGTAACAAACCATAGAATATATTAGAGATGCCATTTGGAGTTTACAGTTAAAGACGTAAAAACAGAGACCACAAGAAAATGGCGCAAATGCGATTTCTTTCCAATTTTACCGCATTTTGAATTGTATTTCCACTTCCCAGTACAAGGCATATCAAACACCATCACTAGGAAGTACAATTTGTTACGCAGAAAATAAGCCCTCACACAGCTCTACACACGGAAAAATTTTGAAAGTATGTAGAAATAAGCAGAAAGTAAAATGAAAAAGCCCATCAGTGGCAAGGGGTTAATATGACCCCTATACCACATGATAAAAAGTTTACATATACTCTGGGATAAAGATTTGTGGTACCTGAGGCCACGTTCACATGTGGTATTTAGGTTATGTTTGGAAACACAATCCAAAGGCTCCACTTGTGATCACATATTTTGGGAACATTGGGGCACATTTACTTACCCGGTCCAGTCGCGATCCAGCGGCGGGTTCTCCGCCGCTGATTCGGGTTTTGCCGGGATTCACTAAGGTCCGTGCGCCGATATTCAACAGGTGTCGCTGCTGCACCGAGGTCCGCCGAAGTTCACCTGCTTTTATCTGGTGTATGTGAGTGCTTGATCTTGCGACACAAATTACTTTTTAAATTCTGCGCCACAATCCCGTGAAATACAGCGCAAAGCGGAAATATTCGGGAAAAACCCGACGGATTCGCGGCAGCGGACCCTTAGTAAATGTGCCCCATTGTGTTTCCAACACGCTAACTGTACGGGAAGGAAAAGCAATCTTACCTCAACATGTGATCATAGGCGGAGCCTTTGGATTGTGTTTCAAAATGCAACCATGTGAATGCGGCCTCAGAGGCTCTACAAACATGTCATGACACCTGAAAACTATTCTGCCCTACAAAAGCTTAATGGCTCCTTCCCTTCTGCGCCCAGTCATGTACCCTGACAGGGGGTTACATCCACATGTGGGGTATTCTCTTACTTGGAAAAAAATGCCCAATATATTCCTAGATGCATTTTATACTTTTATTCAGTTCATGTGGGTAAAATTTGCAGCTAAATGATTGTATTAATTATAAATATTAGTGAATTCAAAATCAAATCTTCATTTTGTTTGAATTTCTGTAAAATACATATAGGGTTAACAAGCTTCCTACCTGCTATTTTGATTAGTTTGAGGGGTGAAGTTAATAGAATGGGGTGATAAGTGGGAAGTTTCCATTAACAGAACTTCCAAAACCCCTATAGAAATGAAATGGTCCCTAAAATAATTGATTCTAGAATTTTATTGAAAATTTGAGAGAATGCTGTTCAATTTATGATTCATAATAAAACAAAAGGACACTTTTAGAATGAAACCAACACAAAGCTGAGATAGGGTAAATGTAAGTTAGTAACTAATTTGGGAAGTAAGACTATCAGTTTGAAAAACAGAACATTTTGAAGTTTGAAAATAGCAAATTTTTTCAAAATGTTTGCCAAATTCACCTTTTTTCATAAATAAATGTTAAAAATATAACAACCAAAATTTCCCACTATATTGAAGTACAAAAATTAATGGAAAAACAAACTCAAAAACACTTGGGTAAGTTAAAACCGTCTAAAGTTATAACTGCATAAAGTGACACATGCTGGTTTTAAAAAATAGGCCTTGATCATCAAGGTGAAAATGAGCTTGTCACTAAGGGGTTAAACTAGGCTTATTATGGAGCTCTCTCCGCCTGACCTCCTTGTGTTTTGCACTGGTATCTCTTGACTTGCCGGGGTCAGCTTTTACTTATAATGTGAGAGGTAGTGGCCTTGGCATTCTTCTACTGCGCCGTTTATACAATTGTGTCAACAAAAGAAATGTCCAATGATAGAGTCAATCACAGTACCACTATTAGACATCAGATTTGTAAAAAACAAATCTATCATAAAAATAATATGTTTCATTCATCTGAATGAAGTTGTTTCTGTACCTTTAATGCATTTCTGTAAGTCCCATTCTGAGGCAGCGGCGTCTGTGTTAATCTCCTATGTGTGAGCATGGCCTAATAGTGCATGTCCTACAATGGTTGTCTATAATTACTCTATCTTCAATACATTGCTTATGTCAAAGGTCCTTGTTTAGAATCTGAAAAAAGTGCAGTCATTGCAAACTCCCGCTTCCAGTAACCATATGTTCAATCTTTTTCCAAACTGTTGGGAAATCATTTTAAGATTTTAGTTTTCTATTTTGGTCACAATTATGCTATAAAGCATTTAATGGGCCATATTGTGAAACATCATACAGTATTTTCAACACCACATCTACGATGCATAAATGTATGTAATCTGTAATCTGTAGAGCCATTACAAATGATGCAGTTCTAAAAATATCCCTCAAGGCATCAATGGAAAATGCATACTGTAAGCCATTGATAAAACTGAAGTATCTGAATGTAGCATGCTAGTAATCTTTTTTTCTGTTACGGTGTTGTTGTTCCAGGATAATTTCTCAACACTGAAGCAAGTGTTTAACAATCTCAACAAGAGGAATGACTAGGGGAGCAGTGGCAGTGCTGGGAGATATAAAACATCTTACCTGCATTATAGAGATAGCACGCAAGACAGACGTTTTCAATTACAGTTAAATGTCAAGTTATAGTATTACCTTCTCATGGCAGCATCCTTCCAGCTATAACACATGCTCTCTCTTCCATACAAGTGAATATGTTACATGTACTCTGATGAACTGTATCTTTCTGAAGACACCTGAGATCAAAAATAGTCCAAACCTCCAGGGAAGAAAAGCATGATATAGCAGTCAGGCTGCATTGCTATTTCTGTTCTTAGTATATATCTTATTCTTGAAACACAATGAAAATAAAGATAGTTCTATTAAGAATATATCAATTTACATGGCCTTTTTTTTTATGGAACATACATCCATTCCATATAAGAGTAGAGCATGTCTAAACCATTTTACTGATCATCTATCGGGGCACATGTATCTAATTTTTTGCTTGGCTTTTTTCTTTCTTTTTTTGTGGCTTTTTTGTACCTAAGACAGTCTCCCTTCAAAGTTCACCATAGTCTAGTTTTCTAAAGTGTTGGGAATCACCTGAATCCCGATATGAATGTTGCTACATGGTGCAAATCCATGGCTGCCTCTTAACAGACATATTAAAAAATGAAATAAGTTTGCGACTTTTGGAGATTTTTTGCGATTTTGGTTTTAAAATTCACTAATACCCCATGTATGAATAAGCAAAAAATACTAGAATATACATGACCAGCAAAAAAGCCAGACTTATGATACATACCTGGCCGACGGAGTTCACCCGAAGTGCTTTGTCCGACGACAATGCACTGTGCAGCGATTCACAAAGATTGTGCGCCCGATTTCCTACATCTGTCGCTTCCCCCGCTCAGCTCTGGGAGTTCACCATCTTTTTCCCGGCATTTGTAAGAGCATTGGTTGCAACACAATTTGAATATTAAATCCCGTGCTCAGTATGAATCAGTCCCACTGATCAGGCCCACGCAGCTGCGCCACAATCCGAACGCGTGCGACACAATCCCCAGTTAAATACCTGTCACAGTGGCGCAAATCCTGAAAAATTAGAAAATCCAACGCAAGTGCGATCCACGGACCCTTAGTTAATAAGCCCCATTATGCAAAACGCATTGTAATGAAATGGTAAAACAAGACAGCCTAGGGCAGTGTTGGCGAACCTATGGCACTGGTGCCAGAGGTGGCACTCAGACTGCTCTCTGTGGGCACTCAAGCTACCACCCCAGCACAGAGTTTACCAGACAGGACAAGAATCTAACTGCAGTCCCACACAAGTCAAGATTTACTAATCGTGCTATTTTAACCCATTATTTGCCAAGGACATATCTCATATGTCCCCACAGGGTGGCACCTCAGTGGCCAAGCCTGCATGAGATACATCCTAGATTATAGGAGCCTTAACTTTGGATCACTGGCATCTAGAATCTCTTGGCTCCTTGGGATTGAAGGAAAAGCGTGAAGGTGTGGAGAGGACCAGATTATCTTTGAAGGTCCTCCTGTTCCCATGAGTATTCCTGTACAGCAGGACCCTGGAGAGAAGCGACAGTGATAGCCCAAATTTGCCCTCCTGTTTTCAGCTGTATTGGTGTCCTGAGGAGGCTGGTATGATTGAAAACTAAATAAATAAATTACAGCTTACATTGGCACTTTGTGATAAATAAGTGGACTTTGGTTGTAGTCTGGGCACTCGCTCTGTAAAAGGTTCGCCATCACTGGCCTGGTAAGTCTTTGCTGCATTATGCAGCAAACCCTTTTGTGTTGCGACTGCACTATTCTTCACACAACTCAAATTTTGTCACTGAAAAGGGCATTCAGGTTCACAGTTGGACACATTTATCATGCAAAGTCAGACAGAAGTGTGTTGCACGCCCTATGTTAAAGGTGCACCATAATAACTTGCGCCAGATTCATGAAGAACGGTTCCACAAATCAAGAATCTGCCAGTTTGCACTGCTTTTCTAAAATGTGCCCCAATATGGTCACTGCACAGTATCCATGTATAATGCATGTTTATGATGGCCATGAGCAGGCTGCCGTCTTTGCGGCAGGCTCACGGCCACTATCTGTGGACTTGTGTGTGCTCCCTAAGTCAGGGATGTCAAACTCAATTTTTCCAAGGGCCACATCAGCCTTGTGGTTGCTCTAAAAAGGCTGAATGTCATATTATTACTTAATAAATGTTTCTACTCAAGCTGTTTGGTAGGTACATTTATAAAGCGTTACCATTACAACCACAAAGCTGAATCGGAGACACCAGCATGGCCACTATGTGCCCCTACAAAGTCACACTGCCTTCACTTGGTACATAGTGACCACAGCGCATCCGAATGGTAAACAGTACTCACAGTGCCCCTACACAATAGCCAGAAGTCACGGCGTCCCCAGGTTTGACCTGCGGGCCTTTTGTTTTGACAAAAAAGTAAAAAAAGCTTTAGTTTTAGGAAGGCAGGAAAAGAAAAAAGAAATGCATCATGCATCATGGATAAATGATGTTGACATAAGGGGGGTAAGGACCGGGCATTATTTTTCAATTCCACACGGTTACCACATTTTTCTGTCAATATGGCTATATAAATGCCGGATTGTTAAATAATGAGTTGTTTTCTAAATAGCTCTGCAAGTTCCAAATAATTTATTTACATTACTTATTTTTTTTTTAAATGATACAACAACTAATCTGCAAAAATTTTTCATGCTACACATTTCCTCTCTGTTTATTGCACTACATGTTAATTTCATTTTGTGGTTTTCATTATGGTTATACTAAAAAAATATATATTTTTTTTACTACTTTACAAAAAACTTTCCTTCTTTTCATGCAGCCTTGAAATGAATAGAGTAATATTTATTATCCATTATCCACATGGAAAATCCTTGAGTAAAGTGTGGCGCCCTTAGCCTCTCATTTTAATGACAGTATACTGCAGATAAATTCCATGCAGTGCTGTAACTCAATCAGGACTTTTATCTCTCTTTTTAACCTCTACAAAAAAAGACAAAAAAAAAAAAAACACAGGTAAGCACAAAAAGAGCTGCACAAAAATGTTTTCCAAGGGAAGTGTTCACCCCATACAGACTGATATGAATTAGGAAAATAGAATACAAGTCTGGATCTTCCATTTCTCTACTTTTGTACTGCTTTAATTACCGGTAGGGAGAGCTCTTCTAATATGCTTTTCTCTTTAAATAAAAATAAGAATTATGGTTAGTGTTTCTTAAGAAATATTTCCATTCTCCCTTGTGCCAAGATACAATGCTCTTTAGTACATGCACAAAGATGTCAAGGACAGGTGCCTTAACCATACGTGACATGAATGGGATCTTTGTGTCCCTTTAAAGAATCACCTATGATATATGTTGTCGTCTTTCCAAACATGTAGTCTTTTTGTAAGACTCCATCTGGTTTAATATTTTAATAAGAAATATTTTACAACAGAATATTGCATTGCTAATCACATACAACCGTGTGCAAAGTTACAGTCCTCTTGGGCTTCTAATGGAAAACCTCCTTTAAGAAAAGAGATGAAAGAAATGTTCTAGAATTATGTGTTGTCACAGAACACCTCTTGCACATGAATAATAAATTCTATTTGAAATGTAAACACAATTCTAATAAAATCACTTCAGATCCTTTTCCCTGCTGTCTTGTTATTAACAAGGGTTTTATCAAACATCTGCGTGTCTGTGAAGCAATATACTTTGCACTTTAAATAAACCTGCATTGACCTAAATTCTTGTTTTGTTTTCACATTTTCTTTTTGTCTGTGTATATTATATGAAGAACAGGATAATATGACACATCAAGGATAAGGAACCTGTCAGAACCATGGCAGAAGGTGGAAACTAATAGCAGTTGTAGCATAAACACTGGGTAAATATTTATTTATTTAGGTAAAGTGAAGTCTATTGATTGAGATGTGCATTTCTCTACATGGCTACTGCGTAGTTAGAACTACTAATGTCAATCGACCTAAAGCTGAAAATGAAATATATAAAATGTGTTCTGTAAAATAAAAGTGTGACAATTTTCCTGATGAACTTTGTATAATGACTGTTCAGTCATTTGTGTTCCTGACCATATTCTCCAGTTTCTATAGCAGGAAGTAGCTAAATATAGTACATTATTGTCACCAAAATTTACAGTTATGTCATCCAATTACTGAGAAGGCGTACTCTTGACTCTCTTCTAGGTCTTCATGGCAGTCAGTCAAAATAAAAGAACCCTTCTCATATGACCCTTAGTTGAATGTGCTCCTAATAAGTATTGATGAAAATCTGATTAGATCCAATACAA
Organism: Engystomops pustulosus; assembly: GCF_040894005.1. NCBI lineage: Eukaryota > Metazoa > Chordata > Amphibia > Anura > Leptodactylidae > Engystomops > Engystomops pustulosus. Next base: position 135,751,156 of record NC_092413.1, on the reverse strand, counting down.
TGAGTGGAAATTAATAGGACTTGCCGAAAACCATTTGAGGACATGCAGAGAGCCATCCAACCAGGTGGTAAAATATCCACCTGGTTGTGGCAGGATGCAGGGAGAGTGTACCGAGGATGGGGTAAGGACAGGGATTATTCTAGAATCCATGTTGTGGACCTAAATCATTTGTAGATTTGAATTTTAAAAAGGCCACTTTCCCAAAATTTAGAGCTGCACTGCAGAATATACTGACAAATACTGTCTCATTATGATACTAATGTTAAATGGATCATTATACCTATAGATAACAAGTATAGATGGGTTTGGTTACACTCTGCTTGGCTTATGCTACAGATAAAAGGTAATAAAAAGACAGCATTCAAAAAATATAAATCTGATTGGTCACCTGAAGCCTTTAAAATTATGAAATACTTAATCTGTAAGAAGGAAATGAAATCAGCTAAAATACAGGTGGCCAAATATAGCAAAACAAATCCTGAGGAATTCTTTCAGTTCATAGATGTGAAAAAAATAGGTCAGAGCAGGTGGAACCCCTATATACTGAAAATCTGGGAGTGGTAACTGGTGACCAAGAAGGCAGAGATAGAAAATATCTTTTTTTAGCTTTGTTTATACCATAGACCATAGGGCGGTGGTTGCTGTAAGTGTGGGTGCTGCATCCTGTAGTATACTAAACTGGATGAATGTAGAAATAATCCAATCTAAGATCAATAAAATAAATGTGTACAAGGTTCCTGAACCAGATCGGTTACATCCCAGAGTTCTTAAAGAACTCAATTCTGTTACTGATGTGCCCCTGTTTAAAATGTTCAGAGATTCCCTAACGACTGGTATGGTGCCAAGTGATGCTAGTGGTGCCAGATTTCAAAAAGGTGGCATCATATTATGTGACATCATATAGTATAGCCAGTGAGAGAAGAAGTTGTCAGGCTAATCTGATCTGCTTCTATGAAGAGGTGAGCAGATGCCTGGACAGAGGAGCTGCTCTGGATATTATGTTCTTTGACTTTGCAAAGGCATTCAACACTGTCCATCATAGATGCCTGATGGGTAAAATAAGGTCTATTGGTTTGGCAGGAATCGTTTGCAATTGGATTGAAAACTGTCTGAAGGATCGTTTCCAGAGAGTTGTGGGGAACGATTCCTACTCCAAATGATCAACAGTTATAGGTGGTGTAACCCAAGGTTCTGTAATGGGCTCACGCTTACTTAACTTGTTTATTAATGATATAGATGTCGGAAGGTCTAGTTTTGCAGATGACATCAGGCTATCTATGGAGAATGTTTATAGGCTAGCGGATTTGGGCAAACTGAGTTTTTGGGAAGATATTTGGCAAATGGGTTTCAATGTGGATAAAAGCAAGGTTATACACCTGGGGTCTAATAGTTCATTTGCAGTGTATATCCTTAGGGGAGTAAATCTGTGAGAGTGCCTCATTAAAAGGATCTGGGTGTACTGGTAGATTATAGATTAAATAACATCATGCAATGTCAATCAGCTGCCTCTAAGGATAGCATTCTTGTCGTGTATCAAAAGAGGTATGGACTTTTGGTCTATGAATGTAACGTTACCCATGTAGAAAGCAATGATTCGGCCATACCTGAAATATGGGATTCAGTACTAAGCACCAGATCATAAGAAGGATGCCTGGGAGTTGGAGTCGGTACAACGAAGAACTACAAAATGATAAGGGATATGAAGGGTCATGGCTAAGGGTGTGAGTTCCGCCTAAAACACGTAGGCAATATTGTTTTTTCCTAGTCTTTGGTCAAATTCTTGCTGTAAACATTTTTATCATGGATTACCAATAAAGAAATACGTTTTTTAAAAACTCCCATCTGGTGCGAATAGCCGAAATCTCTCTTCATAGAAAATAGGATCTTCCTGGCCCTCCTGGAACCATAAGTATATAATAATTCTGATACACAGCACTAGCTTTACGTACCAACAGCCTCAGTGCACAGGTAGTATGGAAACTCAGTTCATCAAGTACTAATGTGCAGAGTGCTGGACAGCCTTGGGTTTTCGTAAGACCTAAGGCTTTCATGGCAACCGTAATCAAGATGGCGGTACCTATGCGCCTCCAGGATTTCAATGCCTTCGGCAGCTTTGCAGGAGGTATTTACAGGGTTAACTGGGATCAGTGCCAGCACCGTCCACTTGTGTTACAGTGGGTGTTTACAGCAATATCCAGCAAACGCCCACCTTGTATGGAGAGGGCTCAGCCCGTGAGGCCCCTCCATACACCCACAGCTGGCATGTGACGTAATACTACGTTGCATGTCAGTAAGGGGTTAGTAAATGTGCCCCAAAGAAGGAGATTTATGAAGACTAATGCTGCTGCAGAAGTCTTGATCTTCCCTGCATTGGAATGAAGATGCATCTAAACAGAATCTTTCAGCTGGTCTGAATAAAGCTGCACAGTGTTTGGTAGCAGCCTTGGAGAGCTGCAGAATACCTTTGTGTGTGTTGTCACTTGCAGCAGGTGTGTGCAAATGCCTTTATATTCCAGGAATTTAGCAGGACCTGGTGCAATTAACTCAGCACAGGCCCTCTCCTTTCTTCAAACATCACTGCTGTAGCAGGCTTCTGTTTGAATGTTACAGCAGTTCCTCAGTGGGAGAGACTGTGTTGTGTTCAGCAAAGAGATCTCACAAACCAGTACCATCTGCAGGTCCAGCTGCAATCCTAGTATACAATTGCATTTTCCACTGTCCTGCTGCACACACAAATGTAGGATTACACAGATCTTCAGTGCATCACTCAACCCTTCCTGGTGAAAATGATGTTACAGGTACAGAAATGACAAAAGATAAAGGGTCACATGTACAGTGGATACTGAAAGTATTCAGACCCATTTAACTTTTTCACTCTTTTTTTCATTGCAGCCAATTGGTAAGATCAAAAGAGTTCTTTATTTTGTTCATTAATGTAATAAACATACTTTTATTAGATTTTGTCTAAATCTCTAGAATACATGCTTTAGTTAATTTATATTGTGAAGTGGGAAAGTAGTTATTGAAGATAAAAATAGATTAAACCCTAATGGCACATGCAATGGATAAATGATCATATGACCCATGGACCTGGGCTGTATATGGTATTCATGAAATATCACAGCTTTGTCCATTATTTGTGTTTTGCTATATTCATAATCAAAGAGTCATTGACCCATATTTATCAATAGTGATGAAGTAAGGCACTGGAGCAGATTTATCAAGTGTCTGAAAGTCAGAATATTTCTAGTTGCCCATGGCAACCATTCACAGCTCCCCTTTAAAATATTCATGAGCAGTGGTAAAATGAAAGCTGAGCTGTGATTGGTTGCCATGGACAACTGGAAATATTCTGACTTTCAGACACTTGATAAATCTGCCCCAGTATGTGCAGTTTGCATCACTAATGTGCACAGTGTGACAGATTATTAACTCACTTTGATGGGTGTGCGCCATAATTGTATTGTGACTTCTAACATCAATGTGGTGGCAGCTGCAATTCCACGGTAGAATGCCCCTTAAGGTGCACAATTTTGTGTTTCAAATTTGTCGCAAACGCTTCATAGTTATATGTGCAAGCAGTTTGTACATGTATTTATGTGCAAACTGCACCGGGAAACTGGCACAGAGCATTTAATAAGTGTGAGTCTTTGTGCCATAAATACCAGGGAACAGGTAACTTGTATATTGCATAAACTGTCAAATGCTGTAACCATATCCCATCATGCTTGACTGCACCAACATGAAGCATTGGCAACAGAACACGCTCCATTAACACAGTCTTTTGCCAGAGCTAAGCAAAAAGAACTGGAAGCAAGTTTTGCAGAAGGTTCATTATGAGAACCCTAGATGACAGGTTGCTGGAAATCCTGACATTTTATTTACTCTTTTTTTGCCTTGTTTAAAAATTATATGTGACACATCTGTCACCCTATATTTATTTCCATCCTTCTCACAGGCATATACTAAAAGTGTTTGGCTCAAAGTTTGTGACACTTTCCTTGTTAAATACATAAGAAAAGCACTAAATGAAAGTCAGCAGAAACACTCCCCATGGATCATAAAATGAACTGGTAACTTGTTTTTAATGTTTCTCATGGACTAGGTAAAACTTCATTACCTTGGGGACTTGGGTAGTGTATAAATAAATCTTCTGCAAAAAGTTTCTGATTCAGGTTATTTAAGGTCATATATAAGATCTACTGTTACAAAACAGTCTTATTCAAATGTTTAGTTTTCTCTCACACTGTACACCGTACAGATATCTTCCGTGTGTATTTTACAATTTACTGTATTAACTACATGGATAATTCACAACATGTAGAAAGATGACAATATTAGAGATCACCTTCAGAAGTGACATATGAAGGAAAAGTCAGAAGGTAAATGCAAGTCCTATTGTTAACATACACTCACTGGCCACTTTATTAGGTGCACCTGTCCAACTGCTCGTTAACACTTAATTTCTAATCAGCCAATCACATGGCGGCAACTCAGTGCATTTAGGCATGTAGACATGGTCAAGACAATCTCCTGCAGTTCAAACCGAGCATCAGTATGGGGAAGAAAGGTGATTTGAGTGCATTTGAACGTGGCATGGTTGTTGGTGCCAGAAGGGCTGGTCTGAGTATTTCAGAAACTGCTGATCTACTGGGATTTTCATGCACAACCATCTCTAGGGTTTACAGAGAATGGTCCGAAAAAGAAAAAGCAGCCAGTGAGCGGCAGTTCTGTGGGTGGAAATGCCTTGTTGATGCCAGAGGTCAGAGGAGCATGGGCAGACTGGTTCGAGCTGATAGAAAGGCAACAGTGACTCAAATCACCACCCGTTACAACCAAGATAGGCAGAAGAGCATTTCTGAACGCACAGTACGTCGAACTTTGAGGCAGATGGGCTACAGCAGCAGAAGACCACACCGGGCGCCACTCCTTTCAGCTAAGAACAGGAAACTGAGGCTACAATTTGCACAAGCTCATTGAAATTGGACAGTAGAAGATTGGAAAAACGTTGCCTGGTCTGATGAATCTTGATTTCTGCTGCGACATTCGGACGGTAGGGTCAGAATTTGGCGTCAACAACATGAAAGCATGGATCCATCCTGCCATGAAGAATTGAGGCAGTTCTGAAGGCAAAAGGGGGTCCAACCTGTTACTAGCATGGTGTACCTAATAAAGTGGCCGGTGAGTGTATACTGTACATAAACAATGAAAACTGAAATAACCTTTTGCATTTTTCCAGTGCAATATCGCGACATAAAACTAAGTATGTAAAAGGCTACAATTTACAGTGGGTATGGAAAGTATTCAAACACCTTTTCATTTTTCATTCTTTGATTCAGTACAGTAAATCTTTGTTTTGCTAGTTAGCTGTGTTTAAACTGATTAGGAAAGGCACACACCTGTCTATAAAAGACCTCACAACTCACAGTGCATGTCAGAGCATATGAGAATAGTTAGGTCTATAGATCTGCCCAAGGAGCTCAAAGACAGGATTGTGGCAAAACATAGATCTGACCAAGGTTACAAAAAGATTTCTGCAGCACTCAAGGTTCCTAAGAGCAGATTGACCTCCATAATCCTTAAATGGAGGAAGTTTGGGATGACAACAACTCTTCCTTGACCTGGCCATCCAGCCAAACTAAGCAATCATGGGAGAAGAGTCTTGGTAACAGAGGTAAAGAAGACTGAGCTCCAGAGGTGTAGGAGGGATGTTGGAGAAAGTTCCATAAGATCACCTATGACTGCAGCCCTCCTCCGTTGCGGGCACCCCCGCGATCCATATCGCGGATCGCGGGTGCACCCGTGCCTCCCTCCGCTGCCCCAGTGCTGCTCCGGTGCACTCACCTCTCCTGGCTCCCGCTCCCGTCCGGACTGGGTCTCGCGCGCGGCCCCGCTCCCTAGGGCGCGCGCGCGGCACTGCCTCAAGATTTAAAGGGTCAGCGCACAGGTGATTAGTATTGGTCATTTCCTGTTTTGTATATAACCCTTTGTTTCCCATCATTCCCTGCCGGATCTTTGTGCCTCTTAGCCTTAGAGAAAGCTTCCTAGCGAGTATTGCTGTGTTCCTGCGTATTCCTGTATTCCTGCGTTCCAGTGTATTCCTGTGTGTTCCCGTTCCTGAGTCCTGTGTTGCCGTGTTACCTGTGTTCCTCCCTGTTGCTGTGTGCCTGTGTTCCCGTTCCCTCCTGCCTGGACCTCCTGTTGATGACCCCGGACTTGAACCTGACGTTGCATCTCTGCCGCCTGCCCTGACCCTGTGCCTGGACCCGACTACGAGTTTGTCATCCGTACCGTGGGCTAGTCACACCTGGGAACGACCTAGTGGTATCCTGCCGCAGCAAGTCCAACCCGCTTTGCGGCGGGCTCTGGTGAAAACCAGGTGCCACTAGGCTCCGGTTCCGGGTGTTGGCTAGTTACTTCTCCCGCGGTGGTCCAGAGGATCCACTGATCCTAACAGTAAGATCTGGCCATGGATCCCGCCGAGGCTCCTTCTCCCAGTCAGCCTGATCTCGCCACCATCGTGATCCACCAGTCCCGGCAGATTGCAGCACAGCGGAATCAGCTAGAGCAAGTCACCGCCATGCTCCAACAACTACTTGCTACCCAACATCAGCAACAGTCTCCTGAAGCGGCCGCTGCGACCCCTGCTGCCCCGGCTTATCTTCCTGCTGCTGAACCCAGGCTACGCCTCTCTTTGCCCGGCAAGTATGATGGAGATCCAAAGATGTGCAGGGGCTTCATAACCCAGTGCTCCTTGCACATAGAACTGATGCCGTCGCAATTTGCCACAGAGCGGTCCAAGGTGGCATTTGTCCTCAGCCTTCTTTCCGGAAAAGCCCTGGCCTGGGCTACTCCGCTTTGGGACAGAGATGACCCGGTTGTGTCTAACCTCACTGCGTTTCTGTCAGAGTTCCGGTCAGTCTTCGAGGAACCAGCACGAGCCTCCTCTGCGGAGTCTGCATTGTTGAACTTGCGTCAGGGCAACTCATCGGTGGGAGAGTACGCAGTTCAATTCCGCACCCTGGCTTCTGAACTTGCGTGGAACGATGCAGCCCTCATCGCTACATTTAAGAAAGGGCTCTCTGCGCAGGTCAAGGACGCACTGGCAGCTCGGGATCTTCCATCTACTCTGAGTGACCTCATCACCTTGGCCACTCGAATTGATGTTCGGTTTAAGGAGCGAGCTGAGGAACTACGCTCCGAGTATCCCCAAGGCCGTGTTAGACGCATTCCTCGCCTGGCGCCAGTCTTCCAAAGGCCTCCCCAGGGTCCGCCTGAATCTTCTGCTGAGGAACCCATGCAGGTTGACCGAACCCGGCTCACTCTACGAGAGCGTTCAAGACGCCGACAGGAGAACCTCTGTCTGTACTGTGCCAGCCCTGAGCATTTCATCGGTTCCTGTCCTGTCCGTCCTCAACGTCCGGGAAACGCCAGCACCTAGACTTCTTGGGAGAAGCGTCCCTAGGTGTAAATACAGCTTCTCCACGTCTGACTCTTCCCGTGCTCCTCAGCGTTGGCACCGGTACCCAGATCCAGGTTACTGCCTTCCTGGACTCGGGCTCTACAGCGAACTTCGTGGATGCAGCCTTGGTCTCTCGGCATCACTTCCCGGTGGTTCGTCTCGAGAAGCCATTGTCTATTGCCTCGGTCAATGGTCAGATTCTCTCCGTACCCATCTGGTTTCGCACGGAGCCCCTGCTTCTGCAAGTTGGTGCCCTACATCAAGAGAGACTTTCGTTTTTTGTGCTGCCCCAAAGCACATCTGCTCTACTGCTGGGTCTCCCCTGGTTGCAGCTTCATGCCCCTGTACTGGACTGGTCCTCCGGGCATATCCTCCGTTGGGGTCCGAACTGTGCTTCACGTTGTATGCAGATTCCCTGTCCGCTACCTGTGAGGACTTCGACTCTGGCTCCCAAGTCTCTGGAGGATCTGCCAGCTTGTTATCGGGACTTTTCGGACGTTTTCTCCAAGAAGCAGGCGGAGATTCTACCACCACATCGTCCCTATGATTGCCCTGTGGATCTTATTCCTGGCGCCACTCCTCCCAGAGGTCGTGTCTACCCTCTTTCTGTACCTGAGTCTCTAGCCATGTCCGACTACATCAAGGAGAATCTGCAGAGGGGTTTTATACGCAAGTCCTCCTCTCCGGCTGGCGCAGGTTTTTTCTTCGTTACCAAGAAGGACGGCTCCCTACGTCCCTGTATAGACTATCGTGGGCTGAATAAGATCACGGTAAAAAACCTTTACCCCCTGCCGTTGATTACAGAACTCTTTGATCGCCCACGTGGTTCCAAGGTGTTCTCCAAGCTGGACCTCCGTGGTGCTTACAATCTCATCCGGATCCGCAAAGGTGATGAGTGGAAGACGGCGTTTAACACCCGTGACGGGCACTTTGAGTACCTAGTGATGCCCTTTGGACTGTGTAATGCCCCTGCTGTTTTTCAGGAGTTTGTGAACGACATTTTTCGGGACCTTCTTTATACTTGTGTCGTGGTCTACCTCGATGACATCTTGGTGTACTCTCCAGACCTTGAGTCCCACCAGGCACACGTACGACAAGTTCTAGGTCGACTTCGTGCCAATCACCTCTATGCCAAGTTAGAAAAATGCCTGTTTCACCAGCACTGCCTTCCCTTCCTTGGTTACATAATTTCCAACAGAGGCCTCCAGATGGACCCCGCGAAGCTGTCTGCAGTTCTTCAGTGGCCACGTCCAGAGGGTCTCCGAGCCATACAGAGGTTCCTGGGGTTTGCGAACTATTACCGTCAGTTTATTCCCCATTTCTCCACTCTGGTGTCCCCCATCGTGGCGCTCACCAAGAAGGGTGCCAATCCACGTGCCTGGTCTCCAGCTGCTGAAATGGCCTTCTCCAAGTTAAAGTCTGCTTTCTCCTCGGCTCCCGTACTCTCTAGGCCAGATACGGACAAACCCTTTCTTCTGGAGGTGGAGGCATCCTCCATAGGAGCTGGAGCGGTGCTCACTCAGAAAGGGCCCAAGGGCCGAACTTTGACTTGCGGTTTCTTTTCCAAGACTTTTTCTCCAGCTGAGAGAAATTATTCCATTGGAGACAGAGAACTATTAGCCATCAAACTTGCTCTTGAAAAATGGCGATATCTTCTGGAGGGAGCTCTCCATCCTGTTTGTGTGTACACTGACCACAAGAATCTTCTGTACCTCCAGACAGCCCAGCGCCTGAATCCCAGGCAAGCCCGGTGGTCTTTGTTCTTCTCCCGCTTTGACTTGCTGATTCATTTTCGTCCGGCAGACAAGAATGTCAAGGCTGATGCTCTGTCCCGTTCGTCAGATGTTGTTGGAGATGAACCAGTTCCTCGGCACATAATTTCTCCTGATCAGCTTGTTGTTGCAGCTCCGGTGGACCTTCGGCAGCTGCCTCCTGGCAAGACGTATGTTAGACCTGCTCTCAGGAAGAGGATTCTGTCTTGGGGACATTCTTCTCGTCTGGCTGGGCACCCTGGGGTGCAGCGCTCCTTGGCCCTCATCTCCCGCTATTACTGGTGGCCAGACCTGGTCAAAGATGTTCGGGAGTTTGTGGGATCCTGCTCCTCCTGTGCCCGCAATAAAGCCTCTCGTCTCAAACCGGCTGGACTGTTACTCCCGTTGCCGATACCCAGTCGCCCGTGGTCTCACGTGGCAATGGACTTTGTTACTGATTTTCCTGTCTCCTCGGGCAATACTGTCATCTGGGTGGTGACGGACCGGTTTTCCAAAATGTCCCATTTTGTTCCCCTTCCAGGTCTTCCGTCTTCTCCCCAGCTTGCCAGTTTGTTCTTCAAACATATCTTCCAACTGCAGGTCATCCTTGACTTTTCTTCTGCTTACCGCCCTCTGTCGAATGGTCAAGTAGAGAGGGTGAACCAGACTTTGGGCTGCTACTTGCGCCACTTCGTCTCAGCCCGTCAAGACAATTGGACTGACCTTCTACCTTGGGCTGAGTTCTCTTACAATTCTCTGGACTCGGGATCTACTGGTTCGGCTCCGTTCTTCGTGGTCTATGGACGTATTCCTCGCCCACCTCTCCCGCTGTCTACTCCCTCTGTTGTCCCTGCGGTGGAGGATCTGGTGCAGGATCTCAAGGCTGTTTGGGACCAGACCCGCCAGTCCCTTCTACGAGCTTCAGACCGTACCAAGACCCAGGCTGATAAAAGACGTCGAGCTCCTCCTGTCTTCTCTCCTGGTGACAAAGTATGGCTATCCTCCAGATACGTCCGGCTTAAGATACCCAGCTATAAACTTGGGCCCCGGTTCCTTGGCCCCTTTGAGGTAATCAAGCGCATTAATCAAGTGGCATACAAGCTCCGCCTTCCTCCATCTATGCGCATCCCGAACTCCTTTCATGTATCCCTCCTGAAGCCAGTCGTCTTGAACCGCTTCACCCAGCAATCCCCTCCTCCGGCTCCTGAGGCTGATTCTCCAGATGTATATGAAGTCAAGGAGGTTCTGGACATGAAGTTCGTAAGGGGTAAGTGGTTCTTCCTTGTAGATTGGAAGGGGTTCGGGCCTGAGGAGAGATCCTGGGAGCCTGAAGAGAATATCGCGGGTGCACCCGTGCCTCCGTTGCGGGCACCCCCGCGATCCATATCGCGGATTGCGGGTGCACCCGTGCCTCCCTCCGCTGCCCCAGTGCTGCTCCAGTGCACTCACCTCTCCTGGCTCCCGCTCCCGTCCGGACTGGGTCTCGCGCGCGGCCCCGCTCCCTAGGGCGCGCGCGCGGCACTGCCTCAAGATTTAAAGGGCCAGCGCACAGGTGATTAGTATTGGTCATTTCCTGTTTTGTATATAACCCTTTGTTTCCCATCATTCCCTGCCGGATCTTTGTGCCTCTTAGCCTTAGAGAAAGCTTCCTAGCGAGTATTGCTGTGTTCCTGCGTATTCCTGTATTCCTGCGTTCCAGTGTATTCCTGTGTGTTCCCGTTCCTGAGTCCTGTGTTACCGTGTTACCTGTGTTCCTCCCTGTTGCTGTGTGCCTGTGTTCCCGTTCCCTCCTGCCTGGACCTCCTGTTGCTGACCCCGGACTTGAACCTGACGTTGCAACTCTGCCGCCTGCCCTGACCCTGTGCCTGGACCCGACTACGAGTTTGTCATCCGTTAAGGTACCTCGACCTCGGCTGCCACCGTGGACTAGTCACACCTGGGAATGACCTAGTGGTATCCTGCCGCAGCAAGTCCAACCCGCTTTGCGGCGGGCTCTGGTGAAAACCAGGTGCCGCTAGGCTCCGGTTCCGGGTGTTGGCTAGTTACTTCTCCCGCGGTGGTCCAGAGGATCCACTGATCCTAACACTGATCTTATGAGACAAAGATTGAACTTTTTGGTGTTAATTCTAAGTGTTATGTGTGGTGAAAACCAGGCACTGCTCATTACCTGCCAAATACAATCCCAGCAGTGAATCATGGTGGTGGCAGTATCATGCTATGGGGGAGTTTTGCATCTGCAGGGACAGGACAACTGGCTGAAGGAAAGATAAATGCGGCCAATTACAGAGATATCCTGGATGAAAACCTCTTCCTCTGGAACTCAGACTAGGACGAAGGTCACATTCCAACAAGACAATGCAAGACCCTAAGCACATGGATAAAATAACAAAGCAGTGGCTTCAGAACAACTCCTGACAGAACAACCATTCCTGACTGCAGAGCCAAAGTCCTCACCTAAACCCAACTGAGCATCTCTGGAGAGACTTGAAAATGACTGTAAAAATTATTGTATCATTCCCTAGAAGACTCCTGGCTGTGCTAGCTCAAAGGTGCTTCTACTCAATACAGAGCAAAGGGGCTGAATACTTATGATCATGTGATATTTCAGTATTTCTTTTTTAACAAATTTGCAAAAATATCTACATTTCTGTTTTTTTTCTGTATGATGAGGAAAAAAAGAACTTTTTTGATCTTACCAACCGACAGCAATGAAGAGTGAAAAATTTAAAGGTGTCTGAATACTTTCCATACCCACTCTACAAAGCAATGACAGAATGTCCACAATAAGAACAAGATTGTGAATTAACAACACATAACAAAATACTATGGAATAGAATGTTGCGGATGTTAAGGATAACTAGAGAGGGCAGACAGCTGATCCCTTTCCTTACTGAACTCCGTAGTGTATAAAAATGCCCTTTTTTGCCATTTTGCTACACATAAAATGTTTACGAAAAGTGATCAAATGGTTGTACTGTCACCAAAATGGTAGAATAGCAAATGTTTACTGAGATCATAGGGTGGACAAAAGGTAGCAGTTGAGCTGTAAGCTGTGCAATGTTTCTGCAACCACAAAGAACATGAAAAACCATCCAAATTATTTTTAAATCACTGGGTTATACATGTAAAATTAATCTCCCTTCATTAATTCATGATCTTTTATTGATGAATTTAAAAATGGAATTAGAAAAATGTGATGCTATGGGCAATACACGTTCAAAGACTATAGTTGAGCAGACAAGGCTCAGCAAAGAGCAATCTCCCTAATAACCACACTGATCTATTACACATGTTACCGCTAGGATTGTAGTGGTTGCAAGGACTATTTATATGATTTATACCTTCAGAATGGTAGTCACACCTCTTTCCCCTAAACCTGCTGACATTTATTGATGAAATTTTGGTGCTTATGTATTACTGCATTGCAGAGGATGATTAGATTTACTGTTAGTTTCCACACGCTGAGTGCTGGTGTAAGGGTTATATTATGAAAAAATTGTAATGGGATGTGTGCATCCTTTTATGATTGAATACCAAAAATTCATGTCTGAGTATAATATGGCACCCATGACTTAGAGGGATGTGGATAGAAAGTTTACTTCAACTCACTAGAACCTGATTATACAAGCACGTTTTAAGTTTCATGGATTAAATGTCACCATTGATCTTGTATGGATACATAATCACTATGTGTAAATCTGAGCACTTTTTGATTTTGGACACCTGATATTGTGTAATGATACACAATGATGTGTTGTAACTATATATCTCCTGGATGTGTTGTGCCATTTTCTTATTGTTCATTTCTTCTTGGCATTAATGTTACATGTTATGAATGACATGTTAGGCTCAAATTATATCTGTCCTTTTATTAACAAAATAGCAAAATAAATGTTGATGATGTCAGGAACCCCGCACAATGGAGTTCAAACACGGGGTGCACCTACTCTATGGAGTCCCAGAATTTAGCCCTTAAGCTCCACCCACCTCCATAAATGGCATCCTAAAGCTAAATTTAATGCATACATTCTCCACCCAGCCAATCCACTGCCACCACCCACAAGTTACTTATACAAAGAAGGCTGTAGGCACCTCAACAACATAGACCATGCACACTTATGATTTACACAGAACACGCACTCACTACATATAATATGTATAATATGTTAACAATGACCTGGTAACGTAAAGCCCTTTGGAAACTCATCTTCCTTAAGGCTGCAAGCAGAGGCTTATAAAAGTTAACACTTTAATATACATAAAAAATATGGTACACTCAAAATGAACTTGTCAGATTACAATAAAAGAAAAAGGAGTTAAAAGCAATATATATATATATGATACATACAAACAGTTTATGGGAAAAAAAAAAAGAATCAATATATCAGATAGTGACTGGCAAATTGACTGGAGGACATGGCATAGAAAGATCCAGTCTTCTAATGTATAGAGTCCTCAGAACCTAACAAGGCCATGTGGTCGTTTCACTAACTTAACCCCTTCCCGCCGCAGCCCTTTTTCGTTTTTGCGTTTTCATTTTTCACTCCCCACATTCAAAAATCTGTAACTTTTTTATTTTTACATGTACAGAGCTGTGTGATGGCTTATTTTCTGTGTAACAAATTACACTTCAAATTGGGGGTATTTAATATTCCTTACCGTGTACTGGGAAGCGGGAAAAAAATCCCAAAAACAGTGAAATTGTTAAAAAAAACGCATTTGTGCCGTATATCTGATATAGGGAAGGAATTTAAACTGAATTTTAGCAGTTTGTAATTTTTTTCCAAGATATGCCTCTGAATACATCATCTAGTGGCAACAAGAGAAAACCTAGGATTTTTGTTTCCTAATGTGGGGATGAATATATTGATAGACCTATTTTGATCAAATTTAACAAAAATAAATGATCTATGTTATTGATGTCACAGAAAAAGGACAGTTTACAAATAAGGAAGACAGTAAAGAGAATTGTACATTACAGAGGAAAAGGGTTCACTGGTCATAAATCAGTTTTAAAGAAAAAAAAAATCTCCTGGAGCAATTTTGTAAATCAGTCCATTTATAAATCTATATATTTGTTATTACTTAAGTATTTTAGAATTAGATATTTTCTTGGGATTCATATACATCTTTAAAAGTTACAATTCCCTGAAAAGATACAGGAAATAGAACTTTACCAAGTTAATTTGCACTTGTCATATAGCATTGAAATACTAAAGCTTTGATGATGACAGATATCCCTGTGTTGGAAGGCTAGAAAAGAGAAATTTCATAAAACCCATAAATATACAAGCTGCAGATGCTGGTAAAGCATTTTTGTTGAACACATTTTTTTCTGATGAAAACAGCCCTTTTATTCTTCTTGAAAATTATGGTGTCTCTTATGTGTTTTTCAAGGTCATACATTTCATACAACAAACAATGGCTGAACTTATTCAAAAAGCTGCTTTAAAAAGGCACAAGTTATATTCCTTTACGTTTCCAATAATTAATTGTAATAAAATTGGAAATAACTTCAGCAGCTACTAACTACTAGCTTAAATTGATTTCATATGTACTAAAGGCTCACTTAATGGAAATGTTCTAAAAAATATCTTTGTTCAGCTGCAGTATTGAAGTTTTAAAAAGACATATTTCAAATAGCTTTTTAATGTTCCTGCATTATTGTTAGTTATTTTACAATAGTAATTTTGTTCCCTTTGTAACAACAGGAATTTCAGATGCTCTAAAAAGGCTTAGGAGATACAGAAGCTTTTGTGATATACAGAATTTTTAGATGATTTTTATCCTTACGTCACATTAATTCAGAATGAAACACATTTCTGCAACTTTTATCAAAGGAAATTTATCGTGTGGCCTAGATGTATAAATGTCTTTATTTTATTTTTTATGTAGGCAATTCTTTCTGCTATTAATAAAATGTTCTAATCAGTTTATGTGGCTTAGAAACATTTTTGAGAATTTATTAAGACTGGTATTTAAAACTCTAGTCTTAATATTACCCCCCACCCCGACTGGCAGAGATTTCAGCTATAGTCTCCGCTGGTTTTCTTGCACGCTCGAAATGGCAAGTGGTTAGAAAACCCAGAAAAGAGTGGGGGATGGGGATTTTTACATGCCTTTATTGTCTAGTGGGAGAACTTGGGAAATTGTTTTTTTTTTTGCCTCAACAGAGACTCAAGCTGATAGCCACCTCTACCTCTAGCTATAGTTTACACTGAAGCCTACAGTATATCTTGAGACTGACATTAATGTATAGACATAAGGTCAGCCTTGAAGTCATAAAAGGGGATTTTGTTGTAGTAAGGAAAATTGAAGCAGATATGTAATTTAAAAATATTGTATAGTGTGCCTATTAGTGTACTAAATATGTTTTTTTAGTTTAGGGAAAATTCAAGAGAAAAATGAAGTGATCATCAGGCATTGGTTACATTGGTGTAAAACTTGCAATTTAATACTTAAATTACACATGACTTTTTTGTCTTTTTGAATAAAATACACACTGATTATATTTGTGCTTTAAACAAGCCCTGTTTTTGTGGGAAAAAGATAATATGAAATATACTATAATCAGGATGTATATGCTATAATCACGATTTCTGATATTGCTGCTATTTAACTGTTGAGATCAGGTTCCTGTCACATTTAATAGAAGTTATCTGTTGTATAATAAATCGCACACCTACCCTGTATGGGGAGGGATCAGCCCATGAACCCTCTGTAATGCTGCTGACAGGAGGTGAAAAATCAAGTAATGAAGAAAAGGAAAGATGCACTTAAGATGCACCCAGCTGTCCCCACCTACTTGCTCTACTCTAGATGGTAGGCGACAACTGTGTGACATTCCTCAGGAAACATAGAGAGAAAAATGGGACAAAACAAAGAGCACTATGCTAAATGCAGAATATAAGAAAATGAGCATATAACAGAAAAACTATACAGCAATACACCAATACAGCATATGCTAGCAAGCTCCAGAAAAGACTTGTAGCAACCATTAGTGAGATGGCTAATTAAGTTTTTATTGCATAATTTTCAATATGCATGATTAACATCTAACTCAATAGAAAACAGACCAGCAAATGGAGAAAGAATCTGCCCATCACCACTGGCTTAACAAAATTAAGAACAAATTCAGCAGAAGACAGACAAAGGTGTTGGAATTCAATTAAGCAGCAATGAAGTAGGGCAACATTCATACCAGTTCAAGACAGAATGCAAAGTACAAAATCACAAAGTTGATGATGCATCCTCTACCATACTTTCTGAACAGAGGATAGTGCTGCAGTGTGATTGTGTAAAATATTTAATAATTTCACAGCCTTTCCTAAGATTTTTTTTCATCTTGCTATAGACTGTTCTTGCATTGTCCTTTGTGTAGACTTTTCTAAACAAGATGACATGGATAATTTATTAAGCAGAAGTAAAAGTGATATAATACCACCTGATAGATGTGATAGCTTATGGACAATTTGTACCTGGGTTAATGAGGAGGACAGTACAAATAAACAAAACAGTGAAGATACGCAATAATGAATGTAAAAAGTGGCACTGTATAATGATGGCAGCAAGAGAAAGTAAGGCTACATTCACACGACCGTATGAAATTGTCCGTATCCGTACCGTTTTTTTACGGATTACATACGGCCACATTGTTTTCTATGATGAATACGGCCAATCATTTATATTGCCGTTTTTCAGCCCGTACCGTACCGTATTTTGGCCGTAAAAAAATATAGAGCATGTCCTATTTTAACCCGTATATCTGCCCCGTATGCTCCATAGAAGTCAATGGGAGCGTAAAAATACGGGCTAAATACGGGTTGCATACAGTTGTGCACCGTATGCTGCCGTATATACGGGCCGTTTCCAGGGTGACCAGGATCAAGGGGGTTGACCTTCCTGTCAGCATTTGTTCTGTGTAGTAGTGTCTGCAGTGTCTGGTGAAAATGGCTTTTCTCTCCATGGAGCGACTTATTGCACTTGTCCAGGAGAATCCCATTTTGTGGGATAAAAGAGATGAAACATTTTCCGACCGCGCTAGAAAGGCCAAAAAGTGGGAGGAGGTGACGGCTCTTTTACTTCCAGAAGATTGGAGTGAGGCGAAGACAGCAAAGCAGCGTAGAGAACTTGGTGAGTGAGATTCAATCCCCTGTCACCAACTTGCCAGTGACCTCTATAGCTTTGTGCATGATAGATGTCACCGCTGCAGCTTTGTGCATGATAGATGTCACCCCTGCAGCATTGTGCATGATAGATGTCACCCCTGCAACTTTGTGCATGATAGATGTCACCCCTGCAGCATTGTGCATGATAGATGTCACCCCTGCAGCATTGTGCATGATAGATGTCACCCCTGCAGCATTGTGCATGATAGATGTCACCGCTGCAGCATTGTGCATGATAGATGTCACCCCTGCAGCATTGTGCATGATAGATGTCACCGCTGCAGCATTGTGTGTGACAGATGTGACCTTCCTTTTTTTTTTTTTGTTTCAACAGTGGGAATAATCAACAATTCAGCCCGTGACCAGTACAAACGGGAAAAAAGTCCGCTGGCCAAAAGTGGAAGTGGGTCATTAAAAAAAAACCCCTACCTCTATACAAAGTACATGAGATTCTTGGACGCAATAATGAATGTGGGAGAGTAAGTATATAAGGTTTTCAAAATGTTAAACATGCTCTATATGTCCAGAGGTGTGTTCTTTCCATCATGCAGAATTATGTCCCTCAACTGAAAAGAATCATTATGCATGATTGACAAAAAAATCCCTTGCATATACATTTTTAATATAATTTTTTTATTCCACAGTACGGCTGATAACCTGGAGGAGTCTCCGGCCACAGAAATGCCACCCTCTCAGGATGAACCGCCCACTGATGTGGAGGACGCGGGTGGAGAGGCTGGTCCTTCCACTCAGGAGCCTCCTGAAGTCCCTGCTCCTTCCACACCACCACCAGCACGGCAATCTTCCACACCTACACATAGTCGTCGGCGCAGGCCACCGCATACACAGGAGAGGGCAAGTGTGGAAAATGTGGCTTTATGCGAAATCTTAAGTCAGCTAAGAATCCGAAGGGATGACTTCCCAGAGGACGCATACCTGAGGGGACTGGCGCCAGAATTAAAAAAAGTTTTACCACATGACATGGCCAACTGCAAAGCGGCACTGTTTGCAGTTGTTCAAATTTTCCAAAAAACCGACTACCCTCATAAAAATGAGGTTGGCCTTTACCTGGACCGGCACCGGGAACGTGTAGGAGGTCTAATCCCACCCAGCCCTCCACGGCCCACTCGGATGTACCCCACATCGTATGAAGTGCCATCACATAGTCAGGCCTCAATGGGGGGAATGTCCAGGGAATTCTTTGACTTATAATTTTTTTTTGTTTATTTTATGTATATAGTTTTGAAATTTATTTTCATAAAAGTTATGAAAAAAAGTAAAGTCTACTGTGTTTATTTGGGAAATAGTTTTTATATAATGCAGTGTGCCACAACCACAAAGGTCTGTGCAGACCGTGTCATTGAGCAATCAAGCTGCAAGGATACATGGCCTGCATACACTCATGTGTACAGTGAAATAATCCCTCACTCCCCACCCCCACATCCAACAAAACACGATACACAATTTTAAAAAAATATATTTATTTAAACATGATCACTTAATGATTATTTTTAACTTGTGGCACAAAATGCACAAATCAAAAATGGGTCAATGAAGTTTTAAGCTCACAACCCACATCAAGGGGCCCCATCTCTTGCGAGTCCCTACAGTAACTACCAAAACAAAAAAGAGGAAAAATAATAAAAAACTGATCTAATAGTCCAGAGCCTCAACGTCCACTAATAGCATCCAACTGCCAGGGAACTGCACCCTCTGAAGAAACAAAGTAGGAGGCAAACTGCTCACGAACGAACAGTCCTGCCCCTCCGGGTCGTCCTTGGAGAGTGTTGTCCAGGGAGATTGGATGTTGTTCCTCCAGTTCACCATCTGAAGCACCATCGTGGATCCGAACGAAATTGTGAAGAATAACGCAGGCTTGCACTACCTTCTTAATATTGTCCGGGTCCATCTGAATTGAGCTATGTAGAACCCGCCACTTGTTGCTTAGAATCCCAAAAGCACACTCCACGTACCGTCTCGCACGAGTGAGCCGGTAATTGAAAATGTGCCTTCGTTCATCCAAACCACGCCGAGGGAATGGTCGCAACACATGACGGGAAAGTCCAAAGCCTTCATCAGCAGCGATCACAAATGGTGCAGGAGGTCCAGTTGATCCAGGTAGACATCTTGGCTCTGGAAGGGCGAGCTGGTTGGAGTGAAGCCGTTCACCCATTCTGGAAGCCCTGAAGACCGCTGCATCCGCAGAACTTCCATAGGCCCCAATGTCCACAATTATAAACTTGTAGTCACTGTCAGCCAAAGCCAACAAGACCACAGAAAAATATTGTTTATAATTGAAAAATTGGGACCCTGAGTGAGCCGGCTTCTTTACACGGATGTGTTTCCCATCCAGCGCCCCAATGCAATTTGGAAACTGTGCAGATTCATGGAAACCACCCGAAATCCGGATCCAGTCTTCAGCAGTAGGCTGAGGCATCAACGCAGCTTTCAATCGCTCCCATATCACTTCGCAGGTCGCTCGCACGATCATTGAAATGGTGGAAACACCCAGCAGAAACTCATAATGCAGTGAAGCAAACGAGTTCCCAGTGGCAAGAAACCTTAAAAAAAATATATATATACATTTAATATTTAAACACACAGTCCATCTTGAAATAATGAAACGTATGTACATATGAAAAACTTACCGCAGTGTCACGATGAGCCGTTCCTTTGGTGTGACGGACCGCCTCATGTTGGTATCCTGTAACCGAAGCCCCGATCGCAGGTCCTCCAAAAGACGGTCAAACGAGGTGACAGTCATCCGAACGTAGCTGAAAAACTTGTCCGGATGCTGCCGCAGGTCAGTGTACAAGTTGCTGAAGTGACCCCTCCTAGGCCGCTCAGCAACAATGGGATGAACCCAAAACCGCCGGGTCCTCTTCCGCTCCTCCGCCTGCATTGCCAAACGCCTTCGGAGAATCGTCACAAGGGCCCAGTCCAGGAGCAGATCATCAGTGGGATTGTATGACATTGCTGGAGCTAAAAACGCCAGAAACCACAGCCAAAAGAAGCAATGGAGTCTAACCTCGCTCTCAGAAATGGCAAAATGGAGTCTGGGCCAGTCAGGTGACCAAATTTGGGGTTGGACAAGCCTTTGTCATCATTTTGTCATCATTTTTCATAATTTGCCAGCCCACCGTATTTTATACGGACACGGTACGGATACGGGTGACATACTTGCACATACGGATGAAAAATGGTCCGTATATACGGGCTCATACGGCCCGTAAATACGGGACTGGAGAAATCATACGGTCGTGTGAATGTAGCCTAACTGTCAAATCCAAAGTTAAATGCAGTCTATAACAATCAGAGATACGTTATGAGTTTGTGTGTATAAACGTGTGAAAGAGATCAGTTACCTTAATGCAATGAGGCTAGTATCAGACTGAAGCACCTTGGTTGGGTGAGGAGCCAACCACATTTACACAGGACTTGTACAAATCCCTATAAAATGTAATATTACCCCCATTGCTTACACAGCCCTTTTCTGTTTTTGCATTTGTATTTACTACTCTGCTCCAAATGCCGTAACTTTTTTCATTTTTCTGTTTATGAGGGCGTATTTTATGTAGAAAAAATGTATTTCTTAGTGGGTTGTTAACTTGTTAAAGAGTGTTTTTCCAAGAATCTGTGACAACTGCATGGTAAGCAAAAAATGGGCATTAGCAAAAAATAAACTGTTCTTACCTTACTGCCGGGCCTGCTTTCAGCACTGTTGGAGCTGCTCCCAAAGTATAGTGTATGCAGTACACTCACCGGCCACTTTATTAGGTACACCTGTCCAACTGCTCGTTAACACTTAATTTCTAATCAGCCAATCACATGGCGGCAACTCAGTGCATTTAGGCATGTAGACATGGTCAAGACAATCTCCTGCAGTTCAAACCGAGCATCAGTATGGGGAAGAAAGGTGATTTGAGTGCCTTTGAACGTGGCACGACTCAGCTGGTCTGAGTATTTCAGAAACTGCTGATCTACTGGGATTTTCACGCACAACCATCTCTAGGGTTTACAGAGAATGGTCCGAAAAAGAAAAAACATTCAGTAAGCGGCAGTTCTGTGGGCGGAAATGCCTTGTTGATGCCAGAGGTCAGAGGAGAATGGGCAGACTGGTTCGAGCTGATAGAAAGGCAACAGTGACTCAAATTGCCTCCTGTTACAACCAAGGTAGGCAGAAGAGCATCTCTGAACGCACAGTACGCCGAACTTTGAGGCAGATGGGCTACAGCAGCAGAAGACCACACCGGGTGCCACTCCTTCCAGCTAAGAACAGGAAACTGAGGCTACAATTTGCACAAGCTCATCGAAAATGGACAGTAGAAGATTGGAAAAACGTTGCCTGGTCTGATGAGTCTCGATTTCTGCTGCGACATTCGGATGGTAGGGTCAGAATTTGGCGTCAACAACATGAAAGCATGGATCCATCCTGCCTTGTATCAACGGTTCAGGCTGGTGGTGGTGGTGTCATGGTGTGGGGAATATTTTCTTGGCACTCTTTGGGCCCCTTGGTACCAATTGAGCATCGTTGCAACGCCACAGCCTACCTGAGTATTGTTGCTGACCATGTCCATCCCTTTATGACCACAATGTACCCAACATCTGATGCCTACTTTCAGCAGGATAATGCGCCATGTCATAAAGCTGGAGTCATCTCAGACTGGTTTCTTGAACATGACAATGAGTTCACTGTACTCAAATGGCCTCCACAGTCACCAGATCTCAATCCAATAGAGCATCTTTGTGATGTGGTGGAACGGGAGATTCGCATCATGGATGTGCAGCCGACAAATCTGCGGCAACTGTGTGATGCCATCATGTCAATATGGAGCAAAATCTCTGAGGAATGCTTCCAGCACCTTGTTGAATCTATGCCACCAAGAATTGAGGCAGTTCTGAAGGCAAAAGGGGGTCCAACCCGTTACTAGCATGGGGTACCTAATAAAGTGGCCGGTGAGTGTATATATATATATATTTTTTTTTTGCTTGTGGCTGGCCTTGCTGGCACTAGTAGTGCAGCTAGTACCATATTGTGACGAATTTGCAGGGAGACTTGCGAACGTTCTATTTAGCTCTTAGTGACACACATATCCATCTCAAACACTTAAGTGGGTCAATTTATTAGGGGTTTGACTGAATTAGGCACAGTCTGCCGCTTTTTTTTTTCAAAACTGAAAGTCATCTTAGGCACAGCACAAAATCCTGTTGTGTGCTGTCAGTGTAGGTTAGAAACTAGCCATAGGAATCATCATCATCTTCTGTGGTTGCTGTGTGATTTCTTCTGATGGTTTTCTTAAAAAAAAACAAAAACAAAAAAAGACAGAAAAACACACAAAAAAACACACGTGGCGAGGGCTAGATTTTCGGAAGTCTGGAGGTTCTTTAAAGGAACACGGGATGACCGACGGACTGTGGTGTGCAACCTGTGCCACACCAGGATCAGCAGGAGTTCCACCACTACCAGCTTAACCACCACCAGTATGCGCAGGCATATGAATGCTAAACACCCCACTCAATGGAACTAAGGCCGTTCACCTCCGGCCGGGCACACCACTGCTCCTTCCCCTGTGTGATCTGCTGCCTCTGCTAGTCAGCCCCTGCCCAGAACCCTGGCCCAAACACCTCCCGTGCGAAAATCACACCTTTGCCTCTACGATCCTCCAAAGCATCCACCAATGTCTCCATGTGCAGCGTCCAGCTCTCTATACCCTAGACGCTGGAGCGCAAGAGGAAATACAGTGCAACCCACCCACACGCCCAAGCCCTCAATGTCCACATCTCCAAATTACTCAGCCTGGAGATGCTGCCCTATAGGCTGGTAGAGACCGAGGCCTTTTGCAACCTCATGGCGGCGGCCGCCCCTCGGAATTCGGTCCCCAGCAGCCACTACTTTTCCCGATGTGCCGTTCCAGCCCTGCACCACCATGTGTCAGACAACATCATCTGTGCCCTGACCAACACAGTTTCTGACAAAGTCCACCTGACCATGGACACGTGGACGAGTGCTGCCGGGCAGGGCCACTATATATCGCTGATGGCGCATTGGGTTAACTTGGTGGAGGCAGGGACCGAGTCTGACCCTGGGGCTGGTCATATACTGCCGACGCCGAGGATTGCAGGGGTCTACCTCGGTCCAGGTCTCTCAGGCTTACTATGCCTCCTCCTCCTCCCACCCCTCCTCCACCTCCTCCTCCGAATTACCATCCGTGGGCATGGCGCCATCAGTTGATAGCTCTAGGCACAGCAGCAGTGCCATCGCTAAGTGACAGCAGGCGGTGCTCAAACTGCTGAGCCTAGGTGATAAAAGGCACACCGCCCAAGAGATATTACAGGGCATCACGGCACAGACTGATCTGTGGCTGGCACCGCCGAACCTGAAGCCAGGCATGGTTGTGTGTGACAATGGCCGTAACCTGGTGACGGCTCTGCAACTCAGCAGACTGACACATGTGCCATGCCTGGCCCATGTGTTAAATCTCATAGTTCAGCGGTTCCTCAAGACATACCCCAATCTGTTTGATTTGCTCACGAAGGTGCGCCGCATCTGTGCGCATTTCAGGAAGTCCAGCACAGATGCTGCCACTCTCAGGGCAGCGCAGCGCCGCCTCCAACTGCCCGCTCACCAACTGTTGTGCGACGTGCCCACGAGGTGGAATTCAACATTAACCATGTTATCCAGAGTTTACCAGCAGCGCAGAGCGATTGTAGACTGCCAGATGTCAACTTCCACCAGAACAGGTAGTCAGGTCAGTCAGCTTCCTCAAGTCTACAATGAGGAGTGGACGTGGATTTCTGATTTCTGTCAGGGGAGTCAACACAGATGGTCAGTGGCGATGCCGCCATCATCAGCCTCACCATCCCGCTGCTTGGCCTGTTGAAAAACTCTGTGGTCAGCATGAAGTCGGAAGCTTTGGGCTCGTCACAAGAGACGGGGGAAGAAGATTCCCTTGTTGATAGCCAAAGCACCCTCCGGTCTGTTTCTCAGCGCATATCGGAGGAGGTGGAGGAGGATTAGGAGGAAGAGGAGGAGAATGTTGGCGAGACAGAAGAGGGGAGAATTGCTCAGTCCTTCACTGTTCAGCGTGTATGGGCAGAAGAAGAGGAGTTGGAGGAGGAGGAAATGGACAGTCAGGCCAGTGAGGGGAGTGAATTCTTGCGCATATGGCAGATTTCATGCTAGGCTGCCTATCCCATGACCCTCGTGTTCAAAGAATTTAATACAGCACCAATTACTGGGTATTCACTCTCCTGGACCCATGGTACAAGCAAAATCTTTCCACTCTCATCCCTGGAGAGGAAAGGAGTGTGAGAATGCATGAATACCAGCAGGCCCTGGTGCACAAGCTGAAACAGTATTTCCCTTCTGACAGCGCTAGCGGCAGAGGGCGCACTTCTGCGGGACAAGTAGCGAGGGAGAGTAGGCGAGCCGGCAGCTTGTCCAGCACTGGCAGGGGTACGCTTTACAAGGCCTTTGCCAGTTTTATGTCACCCCAGCAAGACACTGTCACCTGTCCCCAGTCTCGGCAGAGTAGGGCTGATCTTTACAGAAAGATGGTGAGGGAGTACGTAGCTGACCATACCATTGTCCTAAATGATCACACAGCTCCCTACAACTACTGGGTTTCAAAGCTGGACATGTGGCACGAACTGGCGCTGTACGCCTTGTAGATTCTTGCCTGCCCTTCCACAAGCGTGTTGTCTGAGCGGGTTTTTCGGTGCAGCTGGTGGCATCATCATGATAAGCGTACACGCCTGTCAACTGCAAGCGCTGACAGGCTGACGCTTATCAAGATGAATAAAGCCTGGATTTCTCAGGATTTCCATTCTCTACCAGGTGAAAGAAGCTCAACTTGAATAATGTATGCACTCCTCCTCCTCATTTTCCCGCCTCTTTGTACACTAAAGCAGAGGAAACTGGCTATTTTTTGCCAGGGCCAACTGGCTCTAGCTATAGTACTCTATGTATTTAATTTTTCTGGAGGGCCACCAACCCGGTCCTCTGGTTTGAAAACTTTTTTGGACTGCCACATACAGGCACTATCCAAATTTAATTGTCTCCATAGCAGCCTCCACACGTCATCTTTATAGCTGCCTCCACACGTTGTTTCCATTGCTACCTCAACACATCATCTCCATAGCTGACTCCAAAATTCGTCCATATAGCTGCCTCCAGCAAACTAGCTGTGTCAGACAGAATTTTGGGTTGTTATCATGGCTTCCACATCAAACTTGTTAACTTTGTCGCCACCCTGCTGTGTTATGCACAAAATGTAATTCTAAACTTTTATCATTGACCGATATTATTTCAGTGGTTCTTGTGCATCTGTGTACATTTCCCTCCCCCGCCATAACCAGGCCAATTACTTATAAGAACAGTACTACACTTGATCTTATACAAAAGGTTCTTAGAAGTGCTGTTTGTAGCCCCGCCTGCTTTGAAAATTCTAATTTTTTCAAAGTAAACACTT
The DNA here is from genome assembly GCF_040894005.1 of Engystomops pustulosus. NCBI lineage: Eukaryota > Metazoa > Chordata > Amphibia > Anura > Leptodactylidae > Engystomops > Engystomops pustulosus. Next base: position 135,725,304 of record NC_092413.1, on the reverse strand, counting down.
TCGGCCCCCAGGCCCATTTTGGGTGGGGAGGAGCCCAGAGGCAGGGGCTTGGACAGGCGAAAGCTTGCCTGGCAGCGGACCGCCAGCTCCATCCCAAGATCCAACTAACATAGTTTTAACTGCAGCACCTTTAATCTACTACTACCTTACTGCCTCCATACATCATCCCCTTAGCAAACGAGCTGTGTCAGGCAGAATTTTGAGTTGTTTTAATGGCTTCCACATCAAACTTGTTAACTTTGTCGTCACCCTGCTATGTTATCCACAAAATATACCGCCAATCTTTTATCATTGACCGATATTATTTCAGCACTTCTTGCAGATCTGTTTTTGTTCCCCTCCCCGCTATAACCAGGCCAATAACTTATAAGAACAGTACTACACATGATCTTATACAAAAGGTTCTTAGAAGTGCTGTTTGTAGCCCCCGCCTGCTTTAAAAACTATACATTTTTCAAAATAAACGCTTCTGGCCCCCAGGCTTATTTTGGGTGGGGAGGAGCCCAGAGGCAGGGGCTTGGACAGGCGAAAGCTCGTCTGGCAGCGGACCGCCAGCTCCATCCCAAGATCTAACTAACATAGTTTTAGCTGCAGCACCTTTAATCTACTACTACCTTTCTGCCTCCATACATTATAACCTTAGCAAACGAGCTGTGTCAGGCAGAATTTTGGGTTGTTTGTTAATGGCTTCCACATCAAACTTGTTAACTTTGTCGCCACCCTGCTGTGTTATCCACAAAATATACCGCCAATATTTTATCATTGACCGATATTATTTCAGCGCTTCTTGCAGATCTGTTTTCGTTCACCTCCCCGCCATAACCAGGCCAATTACTTATAAGAACAGTACTACACTTGATCTTATACAAAAGGTTCTTAGAAGTGCTGTTTGTAGCCCCCGCCTGCTTTGAAAATTATAATTTTTTCAAAGTAAACGCTTCTGGCCCCCAGGCCCATTTTGGGTGGGGAGGAGCCAAGAGACAGGGGCTTGGACAGGCGAAAGCTCGCCTGGCAGCGGACTGCCAGCTCCTTTCCAAGATTAGGCAGCCTCAGAGGCATCCATGCATACTGCCCCTGCTGTTTCCTGTCCATTTCGCCTCCACGATCCTCCACAGCGTCCACCAATGTCTCCATGCGCAACTTTCAATTGTCTATACACTAGACGCTGGAGCGCGAGAGGAAATACAGCACATCATCCCCTTATCAAACGAGCTGTGTCAGGCAGAATTTTCAGGTGCTTCACCAGATACACAATGGAACTCGGCGCATCTGTCGCCGCCATGCTGGAGACCTGAAGTTGCAATCATAGCAGCGCAATATGGATGCCCCATACTGTCGCTCTTAATCATGGAAGTCGTCTCCATGGGTGCCTCCACATGTCATCCCCTTATCAAACGAGCTGTGTCAGGCTCATTTTTCGGGTGTTTCACCAGATACGTTATGGAACTTGGTCACTATGTCGCCACCATGCTGTGTTATCGACTAAATATACCGTCAACCTTTTGTTCACATAGGAAATCATTTCAGTGCTTCCTTCTCACCTTCTTTGGTTCCTCTCTGCCGCCTCAACCAGGCAAAATACTGATACATACAGTGCTACACGTTATCTTCGCCAAAAGGAATTTTTTTAATTGGTTTGAAGCCTGCGTCCATTTGGGGTATCTCGCCATGCCACTCTCTAGCCTGCCGCTGCCTCTGCATGCCATCTTCCATAGTGTCAGGGTCAATTATTGGATGTTTTAGATGCTATCTAGCCTCATTCGGTCACTCTGTCATCGCAATGCTGTTGCCCATAATTTTGGCATAATGGTGCGATTAAGCAGCCTCAGAGGCATCCATGCATGCTGCCCCTGCTGTTTACTGTCCATTTCCGTGGTGTTTCCATCATTTTCTGAGGTTTCCAGGTGTTTGGCCAAGCTTCCCTGTGCAGACCCTTGGTCCCCTTGAAAAATGCTCGAGTCTCCCATTGACTTCAATGGGGTACTTTATTCGAGACGAGCACTCGAGCATCGGGAAAAGTTCGTCTCGAATAACGTAACGAGCACCCGAGCATTTTAGTGCTCGCTCATCTCTAGTCACCAAGGATTTTCAGGAGGTTTTTTTATTATATCAGGATTCTGGTCTGGCGACTTCAATGTATTAATGTTTTCTGTTTCAAGGAACTGCAGTATGTGTTTTGCTGTGTAATAGGGAGCATTGTCCCCCATGAAAATTTTTGCTGATTGAGTGATGAACACAAAGAAGAAACCACATGTTGTTGAAGAATATACACACTGATACACAGTTGAATTCACTCAGACATATAGCAGTATGATAGTTCCAACTCTTGTTGCAAAAAACACTCCCAAAACTATGACACTTCATCCACTACCTTTCACTGGATGTTTTTCCCACTGTGGGCTCAGTCTTTCCCTAGTTTTTCAACAAACATAATATTTCCAATCAGACCAAAATAAAATAAACTTGTTTTCATCACTAAAATGAACTGTGGACCACTTCTCCGCTTTCCACACATAGCCTAGCCTAGCCTTTTAATTCTTTCTTTGAGAGGTTTGGTCAATGCAGAGTGAGCTTTTGGAAAAATGCTCTTAAACATTGAGACACTTTATGGAGATGCAGATCCTTACCCTGTTCAGTGCTGCAGTGTTGAAACAATTACCGATGAAAATTCTCAGCATCATTCTGTTCTCTCTTGAACTTGTCTTGCAGGGGCAACCAGCCTTCTTGAGTGACTTGAATGGGTCTGTGATATTGTGAAGATGAAAAATTCTATAAAATCACAGACTTGGAACAAGCAACTAGTCTTGCTATAGGGTCACTACTTATGTCTTCATCTGGACAACCTGCTGCCGGAGGGTTTCAGGCACTTTGGATGCACATCAAGTCCATGCATGCTGGAAAGTTAAGATTCCACTTAAATAGGGTTTATCAGATTATCAAGGAAATTGGAAAGTGCAGGTATCTGAAAGTGATCTCTAATTTTTATTGGTTTCTTTTACAATTATCACATTTGGATTTTTATTCTGTGCTGCAGAATATATACAATTTATGAAATAATTGGACTACACAATAACCTTGACATTTAGGAGATTGTGTGTTGTTCTCAAATTTTTATCTCCAATGTAAGTGGATAGTGCTATACACAAAAAGTTACTGTGTTTGGAGGAGCAATGACAGCAATATGATGTTTATTAAATGATAGAAATGATAGAAGTGAAAAATGTAACAATCCAATGGTGAATTAGAACACTATAAAATCTGGGAATCTACTGTGTAAAAAAAGAATAAAGAGCAGAATCATACAGGATTAAAAGGAACTGCAGGCAGCAGCACATAAAATAATGTTTGGAAAAGAAAACCAATAGACGCTGTGTGGTGTGACAAACTGTTGTCTTCAGAAAAATCCTGATGTGGGTACTGAAACTCTCTTGTTATTCCCCTATTTCACCTATATGAAGAACATAATTCAATTGCATGGTTTATAGGGGATCAGAGCCAAATACTCCCTTTGCTCCTTCTCTTAAGATCAAAGAACTGAATGAAAAACAACTCAAATATTAATGTGAAAAAAGAAGATTAATAAATATTTGGCAATTCATGGTCTAAAGGAATTCGGCTTTGTGAGAGGAGTCTCAGTGGATTCAGGATATATAAAGGCATGTCATATTTAAAGTGCCTGGAGACTTCAGAGCACTGGAACAACAAGGTATTGAATTTCTCAATTCAGACTCAGGTATTTGTTGTTGAGAAGGCACAGGCAGTGTATAGTAGAGGTATTGATCATATATTTCTGGTGTAAATGGTATAAATAAGACATGATTATGTAGAAACTTAAGAAATATTTTCAAATTTAATACATAGGTAAAATGTGTTATTGTAAATTTTATAGAATTGTTGTCGTCTCTTCTTTTGCCAGTGCTGGGATGAGAGGCAGGTGAGGGCGAAGTCTTTCATTTGTTTTCATTAGCTGCTCAGTCAACCCATCAACCAACTGTAAAGGCTCCATGAGACTAGTGTTCATTTCCAGTTAATTTGTAAACCTTCCCATATGTACATTCTCTATAATCTATATTATAGTTGCTGGATATCTACCCTATTTTCTACCCCTTTCATTCTGATTTTGTTCTGCTCTGTCATCTTGTTTAGTTTCCAGAGCGCCTCCGTGATCTGGAGGCTGTCCCACTGTCTCCCCTTCCCCCTGCTCCCTCAGCACTTCCCCCTTGCTCTGCCTGATGTGATCTCACAGCAGCAGAGAAAGTTTCAGCACACAGTGGGAAAGGGAAGTGCTAACACAGTACCATGAAGATGCATGAAGGAGGGGCCCCTGTAACGCCCACAGAGCCCTTCTTTATCATTAGCATAATGTTAATGGATTTTAAAGGAAGGAAGGCCATGTATAACAAAAATAAGAAGATTACCACAGTCACAGTGCCATGACCGATAAGTAAGCGTCCCTGGTTTACCATGCTTGATTTTGATGGTAGATTTACAGATTTACAGGTCCATACCAGCGTGCTTTCACTTTCACCTGATATTAGAACATGTATAAATCCCTTAGTCCACAGCATTTCAAGCTAAAGCAGTTAACAGAATGCTGGTGTGTGCCCCCTCTGGCAATATCCACTCTTCTTTTACCTCTTTTTCCCCCGCTTTTTATAAAAAAATAGCCTGAGGGGCTCATTTGCATAATTTTTAAAGCCTTTTATTCTTTAAAAAAAAGTGCTTAAGAAGCCTAAAGAATAGTGGATTCTGCCAGAGGGGGCACCCACCAGTATGTCAGTGCTTGGTATACAATCCTTCATCCTGGTGGTAGATGTCCTTTAAAAGGTTAATTTTACATGAAGAACACAGACAAACAAACAAAAATTAATAGAGGTCACATAGGCAGAAGTGGTTTGTCATTTAATATAGTGTACTTGGTAATAAGTCATCGTTAACATATTTATGAGAAACTGTCTTATATATTTATAATGATATATTCATAAAATGTTCTTTCAATAATACTAATAATTTTTGCAAGGCAATAATGATATCAGGACCACACCATTGCAATAGAGGAGAATGTTGTCATAACATTTATTAACAGGAATAAAGAAAGTATAGTCTTTAGTTTTGTTTTGTATTGGCTAGAATGAAATTGGTGCTGTTTGTCTCTTTTTGTTGCGATTAAAATAATTTTACATATTTGACTTATAGGTTCTTGATATTGGTAGTTTAACTTTACATGGAATGTGGCCTACATATTTTGAATGCCCATTCTCTATCCATATTATGTTTTTATAGAAGGTACCAGCATTTCAGGCTATTGTACAATATAAAAAAAGCCACCCTATGGTAATAAACTACATTTATATTCCCCATTTCTCGCATTGCACCTTGCTATCTTGCTTGAGAATAATTATTCAGACTATTTATATTAAAATATCCTGTAGGCATCATCATGCATTCCAGTTTGTGAAATATAACTAAGGCATTAAAGTTCTTTCACAGCTTTAAATACCTGAGCTAAATCTACAAAAAAACATTATTGAGAATTTAGCTGCTATTCTGCAGAGCTTCTGTATGTGTTGGAAAAAATTACTTTAAAACTGATGGCTAAAAACATGTATTCACTTTTTCAAATCGATTTCTGCTTGCTATGCAGCTTTTTATTGTGCAATGTAAATAAAGATGCAAAGTTTGTGTTTTCCGACTTGACTTCTATTACGTATATGTAAACATTTACATATCCTTTGAGATAAAGCTATACTTGAATAATACTTGAATCATTACGGTTCTAGTAAGTATATGAACACTAGCATTTTCCTATTAAAATAAAATATTGCAATTTTACAGAATAGAATGTATGTGTATAGAAAACAAACATAATACATCTATTTCTTAGGTTTAATAAAAAGGTAATCCTCTGAAAAACATTCTATATCAGCATTCTTACTTTATTAATGGCAAATGATAATGTTTTAAACATGCAATTTAGGCTTACATATGCAAGATAAATGAAATAAATGTTTTAATGTACCGTATATACTCGAGTATAAGCTGACCCAAATATAAGCCGAGGTACCTAATATTACCACAAAAAATGGTAAAACTTTTTGACTCGAGTATAAGCCGAGGGTATGAAATGCAATGGTCACAGGCTCCATGAGTAATGAAATGCATTAGTTAATGCAGTATTGATGTTAGTGATATTAAATTTCTCACAACACATTAAAGGTGGAATCCTATTTACAGCTTCTATACCTTTCCATGTAGGTTTACTACACCACTTGAAGCCACAGTTTAGTTTGTTTAGATGTTAATGTGCAGATGTAACAGTCCTTGTATGCACATACATTAGGAGACAGACTGAGTGTCAGGACTGCACTTGTTCTACTTGAGCACAGTAAGTTTATTATTCCTGCTGATAGTGAGCAGTCTAGTGGATCAGCAAGATTGTTACAAGATTTGCACACGCTTGTGCTCTGTTCTTGTAATCAGCAGCTTGTCCCTTCCTCCCCCGCTCTGCCTCCCCCGCTCTGCCATAGCTGTCCGGCTCCGTCACACATGCTGTATCAGGTGCGCTTTTTATACTAACTCGAGTATAAGCCGAGTATGGCTTTTTCAGCACATAAATTGGCTTAAACTCAAGTATATAAAGTAATATTTAACCCCTTCCCGGCGCGCGCCGGGTCCCGGTGCATGGAGAGGGCTCGCGGGCCGAGCCCTCTCCGTAGCCGGTAAGTCTTTGCTGCATATTGCAGCAAAGGCTTACCGGTAACACCTGCTAGCACCGAGCACGGGTGTTTTCACGTTGAACGCCGCCGGCAATGCTGCCACCGGCTTCAAAAATATGGTGGCGCATGGGCGTCGCCATCTTGCCGCGGATCGTCGCTACCCGTTGACGTCATGGGGAGCGGCGATCCGTTGCCATGACAGCTTCGGGTCTCACGAAGGCCTGAAGCTGTCTCGTTTTAACCCATTCATTGCAATGTGATAGGATCGATCAGACAACCTAGGGTTAAAGTACCCTAGAGCAGTGATTTTCAACCAGTGTGCCGTGGCAAACTAGTGTGCCGCGACACATGGTCGGGTGTGCCGCGGGGAAAGTTCCCCAAACTATGGTGCCCCCTGTGTTTTGTTTCCCGGCAATGCGCAGTCACGGCTTCTCACAATGTAGGAGACATGTACAATAACACATGCGCAAGCTTTGAACCTCGCGCGACAGAATGACGTCACCGAGGCCGGCGCATCATCTTGAGAGCGGAGAGACTCTCACATTTGCCCACCCCCAAGGTAATGCCCACCAATAATGCTGACTATATGAGCTTTTGCCTGAGTATATGAACTGTTGGCAGAATACTCAGCATATGAGCTGGTACTTTTAGTACTCCAGCAGTATACTGCATATAACAATGAGAAATGTAAAATGAGAAATACTATAGTCATGAGGCTGGAGTACTACAAGTACCAGCTGATATGCTGAGTATATGAGCTGGCACTTGTACTCTGGCCTCATGGCCATAGTACTTCTCATTGTACCCCTTTAGTTTGCAGTATATGAGCCACATAATAATCAGCACCATATACTAAAAACAGGTAGAAACTGAGAACTGTTGAGGAAGAGCTTCGTGTGTGTCTTTCCACCATTCCTGCCAGGATATCCCTTTTGTGTTTGTCGAAACAGGCCCAGGTTTCACACTGAGTGAGTAAAATAAATTTAGAATCTTTATTATTAACTATATGTATAATATGACTGTTTTAGTGTCATTTTGTGCTATTTTGGTTGGTGGTGTGCCCCAGGATTTTCTAAGTATAAAAAGTGTGCCGCGGCTCAAAAAAGGTTGAAAATCACTGCTCTAAGGCATCTAAATGTTCCAACTTAACTGAAGTCCACCAAAAAGTATTATTTAGGTGGTATTACACATAAACATATCTTCTGGGAATGCCCACTAATCAAATCCTTTTGGAAGGAGATAGAAACAATAATAGTTTTCTGTAGTAAAATATCCTTTTCTCTGAACCCAGCATTAGCTCTATTAGGCATGGCAATTAACACAATACCAGCAAAATCTAGGAAAATCATAGGACACATACTCCAAACGGCTAAACTCTTAATCGCTAGATCTTGGAAGTCCTCCTCTCCTCCCTCACTATCAGATATGTAACTATCAATCTACATTGCCTTCTTAATAAAACCCTGGCTCTACGGCAAGGTACATTAAACAACTACCACAATATGTGGAACCCATGGATAGAAATTGCCAATATCAGAGATCCAAATCATCTTGTAACTCCAAATGACTGAATATAAAAATCCTTTTAGAAAAAAAACCTCCCTGGTGATAAACCTTCCACTCACATATCCCCCCCCTCTATGATTCCATTCCCTGGTTTAGAATTTAGATAAAGTTTATATACAATAACCACTGCTATATTTGCTGATTATACAAAAATTGTCTAATTGTTAAGCTACAATGTATAACCTATGCCTTATACTCATGACTCAATAAACATATTTTAAAGAGAAACGTGGTAATGTAAATCTCTTCAGAAACGTAAATTCTCTAAGGCTACAAGCAGAGACTGAATAAGTTGTAAAATTTAATATACTAAAAAGTATGGTGCACATATAAAAAAACAGTTTCTTTAAAGAAAGGACAGTTTATTAGTAATGCATATACATGACCTCTGTACAACTAAATTTCTTCCTTGATACATACAGTTTACATGCAAATATGGAATCAAGAATACATCAACTAATCAGAAATGTACACACTACATCATTACAGCATTAATGTCCAATCATGATTATGGGATGTGGATGGGGACATATGTGAAAGTGAGGTATGTGACTTACTACCTCAGCAGATGTGACAACACCAGTAAGTCCTAACAATTTGTCAAAAAATTAATCAGCAACAAGGTATTTTTGGGACATGGTCGGTTACTTTGACCTTAATAGGGTTATAAATAGAGATGAGCGAACACTAAAATGCTCGGGTACTCGTTATTCGAGACGAACTTTTCCCGATGCTCGAGTGCTCGTCTCGAATAACGAACCCCATTGAAGTCAATGGGAGACTCGAGCATTTTTCAAGGGGACCAAGGCTCTGCACAGGGAAGCTTGGCCAAACACCTGGGAACCTCAGAAAAGGATGGAAACACCACGGAAATGGACAGGAAACAGCAGGGGCAGCATGCATGGATGCCTCTGAGGCTGCTTAATCGCACCATTATGCCGAAATTATGGGCAACAGCATGGCCATGACAGAGTGACAGAATGAAGCTAGATAGCATGTAAAACATCCAATAATTGACCCTGACACTATAGGGGACAGCATGCAGAGGCAGCGGCAGCAGGGGCAGGCTAGAGAGTGGCATGGCGACATACCCTAATTGGACTCAGGCTTCAAACCAATGGGTGTCAGAGAGGAACCAAAGGAGGTGAGCAAGAAGCGCTCAAATAATATCGGTACATGATAAAAGTTTGCCAGTATATTTTGTGGATTACACAGCAGGGTGGCGACAAAGTTAACATGGAAGCCATGAAAACAACCCAAAATTCTGCCTGACACAGCTCGTTTGATAAGGGGACCATGTATGCTTACAGTTCATGCCAGTCGCTGCACTGGCTGCCAGTCTCCTTTCGAATACAGTTTAAAATAATAATAACCCTCATCCATAAAGCTCTGTATAATGCTGCACCCCCCTACCTCTCCTCTCTTATCTCAGTCTATCGCCCAACCCGTGCTCTTAGATCCGCCAGTGATCTTAGATTAACCTCTACCCTAGTGCGGACCTCCCACTCGCGTCTCCAAGACTTCTCTAGAGCTGCACCAATTCTATGGAATGCTCTGCCCTGGACTATCAGACTAATACCTAACCTCCAAAGTTTCAAACGTGCTCTTAAAACCCATTTCTTTAGGCAAGCCTATAACACTCATTAACTGCATGAAGTTTTAACTCTTCTACTAACCCGTCCTGTGTCGTCCTCCCATCTGTTATCCAGCAACCAACAGGCACCAGACTTCTCTGCAGTCCCATTCACCCTGGACCTGGTATATAAGATGACGGCTGAGTGGTTCAAGCGACAGCAATTCCATTTATTATATTTTTTTCTATTCCCTAAGAAGAATGGCTTGACCATTAAATATTCTTTTACCTCGTGTTACCCCATCATCTTCATAAACCGTAAGCTCTGGCGAGCAGGGACCTCACTCCTGTTGTTCCATACAAATGTTGTGCTCTGTTACATTACATTTGTATTTGTTTCCTATGATTTGTAAAGCGCTACAGAATATGATGACGCTATATAAATAAAGATTATTATTATTATTATTATGGAGGCAGTGAACTAGTAGTAGATTAAAGGTGCTGCAACTATGTTAGTTGGATCTTGGGATGGAGCTGGCGCTCTGCAGCCAGGCGAGCTTTTGCCAATCCAAGCCCCTGTCTCTAGGCTACTCCCCAAACAGCACTTCTAAGAACCTTTTGTATAAGATCAAGTGTAGTAGCGTTCTTATAAGTTTAGGATATGGCGGGTGAGGGGAATGTAAACAGATGCGCAAGAAGCGCTGAAATAATATCCCTAAATGGTAAAAGTTTGCAAGTATATTTTGTGGATTACACAGCAGGGTGGCGACAAAGTTAACAACTTTGATGTGGAATGCCCTGTAATAGCTCTTGGGCGGTGTGCCTTTTATCGCCTAGGCTCAGCAGTTTCAGCACCGCCTGCTGTCGCTTAGCGACGGCACTGCTGCTGTGCCTAGAGCTACCGACTGATGGCGCCATGCCCACGGATGGTAATTCGGAGGAGGAGGAGGTGGAGGAGGGGTGGGAGGAGGTATAGTAGGCCTTTGAGACCTGGACCGAGGTAGGCCCCGCAATTCTCTGCGTCGGCAGTATATGACCAGCCCCAGGGTCAGACTCGGTCCCAGCCTGCACCAAGTTAAGTGTAGTAGCGTTCTTATAAGTTTGGGATATGGCGGGTGAGGGGAATGTAAACAGATGCGCAAGAAGCGCATGATGCGCATGGAGCTGGCGCTCCGCTGCCAGGCGAGCTTTCGCCAATTCAAGCCCCTGTCTCTAGGCTACTCCCCAAACAGCACTTCGAAGAACCTTTTGTATAAGATCAAGTGTAGTAGCGTTCTTATAAGTTTAGGATATGCCGGGTGAGGGGAATGTAAACAGATGCGCAAGAAGCGCATGATGCGCATGGAGCTGGCGCTCCGCTGCCAGGCGAGCTTTCGCCAATTCAAGCCCCTGTCTCTAGGCTACTCCCCAAACAGCACTTCTAAGAACCTTTTGTATAAGATCAAGTGTAGTAGCGTTCTTATAAGTTTAGGATATGCCGGGTGAGGGGAATGTAAACAGATGCGCAAGAAGCGCTGAAATAATATCCCTAAATGGTAAAAGTTTGCCAGTATATTTTGTGGATAACACAGCAGGGTGGCGACAAAGTTAACAACTTTGATGTGGAATCCATGAAAACAACCCAAATTTCTGCCTGACACACCTCGTTTGATAAAGGGACGATGTATGGAGGCAGCTATATGGACGACTTTTGGAGGTAGCAATGGAGACAACGTGTGGAGGCTGCTATGGAGACAATTTAATTTGGATAGTGCCTGTATGTGGCAGTCCCAAACATTTTTCAAACCAGAGGAGCAGGTAGGTGGCCCTCCAGTAAAATGGAATAGATTGAGTGCCTGTATGTGGCAGTCCCAAAAATGTTTCAAACCAGAGGAGCAGGTAGGTGGCCCTGCAGTAAAATGGAATAGATTGAGTGCCTGTATGTGGCACTCACAAAAATTGTTTCAAACAGAGGACCGGGTAGGTGGCCCTCCAGAAAAATTAAATGCATGAAGTACTATAGCAAGAGCCAGTGGGCCCTGTCAAAAAATAGCCATTTTCCTCTGCTTTACTGTACAAAGAGGAGGAGAAGGAGGAAAATGAGGAGGAGGAGGAGTGGATCAATTATTCAGGTTGAGCTTCCTTCACCTGGTGGAGATTGGAAATTCTGAGAAATCCAGCCTTTATTCATTTTAATAAGCGTCAGCCTGTCAGCGCTGTCAGTCGACAGGCGTGTACGCTTATCGGTGATGATGCCACCAGCTGCACTGAAAACCCGCTCGGACAAGACGCTAGCGGCAGGGCAGGCAAGAACCTCCAAGGCGTACAGCGCCAGTTCGTGCCACATGTCCAGCTTTGAAACCCAGTAGTTGTAGGGAGCTGTGTGATCATTTAGGACGATGGTATGGTCAGCTACGTACTCCCTCACCATCTTTCTGTAAAGATCAGCCCTACTCTGCCGAGACTGGGGACAGGTGACAGTGTCTTGCTGGGGTGACATAAAGCTGGCAAAAGCCTTGTAAAGCGTACCCTTGCCAGTGCTGGACAAGCTGCCTGCTCGCCTACTCTCCCTCGCTACTTGTCCCGCAGAACTACGCACTCTGCCGCTAGCGCTGTCAGAAGGGAAATACTGTTTCAGCTTGTGCACCAGGGCCTGCTGGTATTCATGCATTCTCACACTCCTTTCCTCTGCAGGGATGAGAGTGGAAAGATTTTGCTTGTACCGTGGGTCCAGGAGAGTGAACACCCAGTAATCGGTGCTGGAATAAATTCTTTGAACGCGAGGGTCACGGGATAGGCAGCCTAGCATGAAATCTGCCATATGCGCCAGAGTACCAACGCGTAAGAATTCACTCCCCTCACTGGCCTGACTGTCCATTTCCTCCTCCTCCAACTCCTCCAACTCCTCTTCTTCTGCCCATACACGCTGAACAGTAAAGGACTCAACAATGGTCCCCTCTTGTGTCTCACCAACATTCTCCTCCTCTTCCTCCTCATCCTCCTCCACCTCCACCTCCTCCGATATGCGCTGAGAAACAGACCTGAGGGTGCTTTGGCTATCAACAAGGGAATATTCTTCCCCTGTCTCTTGTGACGAGCGCAAAGCTTCCGACTTCATGCTGACCAGAGAGTTTTTCAACAGGCCAAGCAGCGGGATGGTGAGGCTGATGATGGCGGCATCGCCACTGACCATCTGTGTTGACTCCTCAAAGTTACTCAGCACCTGACAGATATCAGACATCCACGTCCACTCCTCATTGTAGACTTGAGGAAGCTGACTGACCTGACTACCAGTTCTGGTGGAAGTTGACATCTGGCAGTCTACAATCGCTCTGCGCTGCTGGTAAACTCTGGATAACATGGTCAGTGTTGAATTCCACCTCGTGGGCACGTCGCACAACAGTCGGTGAGCGGGCAGTTGGAGGCGGCGCTGCGCTGCCCTGAGAGTGGCAGCATCTGGGCTGGACTTCCTGAAATGCGCACAGATGCGGCGCACCTTCGTGAGCAAATCAGACAGATTGGGGTATGTCTTGAGGAAACGCTGAACTATCAGATTTAACACATGGGCCAGGCATGGCACATGTGTCAGTCTGCCGAGTTGCAGAGCCGCCACCAGGTTACGGCCGTTGTCACACACAACCATTCCCGGCTTGAGGTTCAGCGGTGCCAGCCACAGATCAGTCTGCGCCGTGATGCCCTGTAATAGCTCTTGGGCGGTGTGCCTTTTGTCGCCTAGGCTCAGCAGTTTGAGCACCGCCTGCTGTCGCTTAGCGACGGCACTGCTGCTGTGCCTAGAGCTACCGACTGATGGCGCCGTGCCCACGGATGGTAGTTCGGAGGAGGAGGTGGAGGAGGGGTGGGAGGAGGAGGAGGCATAGTAGGCCTGAAACACCTGGACCGAGGTAGGCCCCGCAATCCTCGGCGTCGGCAGTATATGAGCAGCCCCAGTGTCAGACTCGGTCCCAGCCTCCACCAAGTTAACCCAATGTGCCGTCAGCGATATATAGTGGCCCTGCCCGGCAGCACTCGTCCACGTGTCCGTGGTCAGGTGGACCTTGTCAGAAACGGCGTTGGTCAGGGCACGGATGATGTTGTCTGACACGTGCTGGTGCAGGGCTGGGACGGCACATCGGGAAAAGTAGTGGCGGCTGGGGACCGAATACCGAGGGGCGGCCGCCGCCATGAGGTTGCGAAAGGCCTCGGTCTCTACTAGCCTATAGGGCAGCATCTCCAGGCTAAGCAATCTGGAGATGTGCACATTAAGGGCTTGGGCGTGCGGGTGGGTTGCACTATATTTGCGTTTCCGCTCCAGCGTCTGGGGTATGGAGAGCTGAACGCTGGTGGATGCTGTGGAGGATCGTGGAGGCGACGATGGGGTTTTTGTGGCAGGGTCCTGGGCAGGGGGCTGACTAGCAGCTGACACAGGGGAAGGAGCAGTGGTGTGCACGGCCGGAGGTGAACGGGCTTGTTGCCACTGAGTGGGGTGTTTAGCATTCATATGCCTGCGCATACTGGTGGTAGTTAAGCTAGTAGTGGTGGAACCCCTGCTGAGCCTGGTTTGGCAAATGTTGCACACCACAGTCCGTCGGTCATCCGGTGTTTCCTTAAAGAACCTCCAGACTTCTGAAGATCTAGCCCTCGCCGCAGGAGCCCTCGCCACGGGAGCTTCACTAGTTGACACATTTGGCGCTGATGCACCAGCTCTGGCCCTGCCTCTCCGTCTGGCCCCACCACTGCCTCTTCCAACCTGTTCTGGTCGAGGACTCTCCTCCGTCTCAGAAGCACTGTGTTCACCCGGCCTCTCAACCCAGCTTGGGTCTGTCACCTCATCATCCTCCGATCCCTCAGTCTGCTCCCCCCTCGGACTTCCTGCCCTGACAACAACTTCCCCACTGTCTGACAACCGTGTCTCCTCATCGTCGGACACCTCTTTACACACTTCCACTACGTCAAGAAGGTCATCATCACCCACAGACTGTGACTGTTGGAAAACCTGGGCATCGGAAAATTGCTCAGCAGCAACCGGACAAGTGGTTTGTGACTGTGGGAAGGGTCCAGAAAACAGTTCCTCAGATTATGCCGGTTCAAATGCCAAATTTTCCTGGGAGGGGGCAGACTGGGGGGGAGGAGGCTGAGGTGCAGGAGCTGGAGGAGTGACGATTTCGGTGACATGGGTGGACTGCGTGGAAGACTGACTGGTGGTGGACAAATTGCTCGAAGCATTGTCAGCAATCCACGACATCACCTGTTCGCACTGTTCTGGCCTCAACAGTGCTCTACCACGAGTCCCAGTAACTTCAGACATGAACCTAGGGAGTGTAGCTCTGCGGCGTTCCCCTGCTCCCTCATCAGCAGGTGGTGTCTCACCCCGCCCAGGACCACGGCCTCTGACCCCTGCAGTAGTTGGACGCCCACGTCCCCGCCCTCGTCCTCTACCCCTAGCCCTCGGGTTAAACATTTTTAAAATGAGAGTTATAACTTTATTTTTTTTTTTACTTTTTTTTGTTTTTTTTGTGTTTTTTTTTTTTTGTGTTTTTTGTTTTTTTTTGAGTTTTTAAAACCAAACAATGCTATCCTATTGCTATGGCTATTTTCTAGCCAAGTATCAAAGCACACTACTATGCCAGATGAGATGACACTGAGTTAGTGCCTAATTGAAATCCAACCCCTACTAAATTTTCCCACTTCGGTCTTTGCTATGGATATGTGCGTCACTAAGCGCAGAACACAGCGGTCGCAAGTCTCACTACAAATTGCTCAGAATTGGCTAGTACATGCACTGCAGAAAGTACAGCCACCAGCAGATCAACCAGAAATCAAATATATAGAACGCTACTGTATGCGTAAGTAAGCTCTTTGTATTCTCCTATGGCTATTTTCTAGCCAAGTATCAAAGCACACTACTATGCCAGATGAGATGACACTGAGTTAGTGCCTAATTGAAATCCAACCCCTACTAAATTTTCCCACTTCGGTCTTTGCTATGGATATGTGCGTCACTAAGCGCAGAACACAGCGGTCGCAAGTCTCACTACAAATTGCTCAGAATTGGCTAGTACATGCACTGCAGAAAGTACAGCCACCAGCAGATCAACCAGAAATCAAATATATAGAACGCTACTGTATGCGTAAGTAAGCTCTTTGTATTCTCCTATGGCTATTTTCTAGCCAAGTATCAAAGCACACTACTATGCCAGATGAGATGACACTGAGTTAGTGCCTAATTGAAATCCAACCCCTACTAAATTTTCCCACTTCGGTCTTTGCTATGGATATGTGCGTCACTAAGCGCAGAACACAGCGGTCGCAAGTCTCACTACAAATTGCTCAGAATTGGCTAGTACATGCACTGCAGAAAGTACAGCCACCAGCAGATCAACCAGAAATCAAATATATAGAACGCTACTGTATGCGTAAGTAAGCTCTTTGTATTCTCCTATGGCTATTTTCTAGCCAAGTATCAAAGCACACTACTATGCCAGATGAGATGACACTGAGTTAGTGCCTAATTGAAATCCAACCCCTACTAAATTTTCCCACTTCGGTCTTTGCTATGGATATGTGCGTCACTAAGCGCAGAACACAGCGGTCGCAAGTCTCACTACAAATTGCTCAGAATTGGCTAGTACATGCACTGCAGAAAGTACAGCCACCAGCAGATCAACCAGAAATCAAATATATAGAACGCTACTGTATGCGTAAGTAAGCTCTTTGTATTCTCCTATGGCTATTTTCTAGCCAAGTATCAAAGCACACTACTATGCCAGATGAGATGACACTGAGTTAGTGCCTAATTGAAATCCAACCCCTACTAAATTTTCCCACTTCGGTCTTTGCTATGGATATGTGCGTCACTAAGCGCAGAACACAGCGGTCGCAAGTCTCACTACAAATTGCTCAGAATTGGCTAGTACATGCACTGCAGAAAGTACAGCCACCAGCAGATCAACCAGAAATCAAATATATAGAACGCTACTGTATGCGTAAGTAAGCTCTTTGTATTCTCCTATGGCTATTTTCTAGCCAAGTATCAAAGCACACTACTATGCCAGATGAGATGACACTGAGTTAGTGCCTAATTGAAATCCAACCCCTACTAAATTTTCCCACTTCGGTCTTTGCTATGGATATGTGCGTCACTAAGCGCAGAACACAGCGGTCGCAAGTCTCACTACAAATTGCTCAGAATTGGCTAGTACATGCACTGCAGAAAGTACAGCCACCAGCAGATCAACCAGAAATCAAATATATAGAACGCTACTGTATGCGTAAGTAAGCTCTTTGTATTCTCCTATGGCTATTTTCTAGCCAAGTATCAAAGCACACTACTATGCCAGATGAGATGACACTGAGTTAGTGCCTAATTGAAATCCAACCCCTACTAAATTTTCCCACTTCGGTCTTTGCTATGGATATGTGTGCCACTAAGAGCTAAACACAACGGTAGCAAGTCCCCCTGCTAATTCCTCACAAAATGGTACTAGATGCAAATTAAAATAAAAAAAGTAGAACGTTATTGTAGCCCTAAGAAGGGCTGTTGGGTTCTTTGAGAATCACTCCTGCCTAACAGTAAGCTAATAGAACACCCTAACGCTTTCCCTGACCAGCAGCAGCTCTCTCCCTAGCGGCATCCAGACACAGAATGATCCGAGCAGCGCGGGCAGCGGCTAGTCTATCCCAGGGTCACCTGATCTGGCCAGCCAACCACTGCTATCGACGTGTAAGGGTACCACGTCATGCTGGGTGGAGTGCAGAGTCTCCTGGCTTGTGATTGGCTCTGTTTCTGGCCGCCAAAAAGCAAAACTGCGGGAGCTGCCATTTTCTCGAGCGGGCGAAGTATTCGTCCGAGCAACGAGCAGTTTCGAGTACCCTAATGCTCGACCGAGCATCAAGCTCGGACGAGCATGTTCGCTCATCTCTAGTTATAAATAAATTATGAGAAGAGCCATGGCAAACACAGATATGTGCAATCTTACTTTTAACTAATGCAGCAAAGCTAACAGTTATGAGAAAGAAGGTGCTTCCTGTCATCTAACACTTCTAACCTGTCATCTAATACTTATAAGTTTTATAAACAATTGTAACAGGATGGTAATTATTCAATACATAGAATTATTCCATATTGGACCGCACTTTTATATGTGTAATCTGAGGAGCCTACAGTATTATAGGTCTGCTCTGGTGGTCTCCACTATTATACATCTAGCCCGGGGGTCTCTACTAGTATACATCTGCTATGGGGTCTATGCTACTATACATATTCTACAGGGGTCTCCACGATTATAAGTCTGCTCTGGAGAATCTCCTGTATAATAGGTCTGCTCGGGGGGTCTCCTGTATTTTATATCTGCTCTAGTGGAGGTTCTCTTAGTTTCTGTAGTAGCATTGAGTGCTGCACTGTGGTATTTGGTGCATCTAGGTTTTGAATGGCTCCTTGAAGTTGAGTGGTGTGACAATGCGGCCCTCCGGCTGATAAAGGCTGTGCTCCGCAAGGCCGCCATCAGGAGCAGGGAGGGGGGGGGGGGGTAAGTGGGTCCAGTTCAGGGGCATGGACATCAGAGGGGCCCCCAGAGTGCCATCCGCAGCATGCATTGAGCTAGGTTCTCACACATGGTACAGTATCTTGCAGCTTCCCCTTTGCTGTTTGCCTACTATTACATTTGTATAGCGTTTGATTCTTGTTTCATGTCTCGTTTAACCTTACAGTAATACATTTAGCATTTGCTATTAATAATATGCTATGGTGGGGTTATCAAGGCATTTTTATTTCAGCTTTCAAGGGTATATTTATTTATCATTTGATGTTTTACCAGATACATGTACTATGTTTGTTTTCCTGCATCATTATCTCATTACTTCATGATATTATATTGTAGTACTTACCCTATGTGTTAGCAACTTTTCACTGTGGACTATTGTTCCTTTTTATCTGGTTTTCTATTTTAATATTTAGGTTTATAATAAAGATTTTTTTTTACATGGATTTTCCTTTTTTGTTGTTTGGCAGGGGGAAAATAGTTCAATACATCAGTTCTCTCCAGTATATGTAGAGTAACAATGGCAATAACAATCCCAACAATGAAAACAAAACATTATTTAAAGGGGTTATCCGGGTTTAAATTTTTTTTTTATGTCCGGGCTGGGGAAGGCTGGTTAAACATAATAAACATGTACTTACCCCCTCCGGCGCCGCCGTTGTCCCGCGCCGCGGTCCCTTCGATCCGTGCCCCTGTTTGTTTACAGGGGCACGGAAGCCGCGCACAGGGAGCTTCCGGTCCACGATGTGGACGGCTCCTCCCATGCGTCTCTATCTCTCAGCGTTGTAAGCGCTGAGAGATGGTGCGCATGGGAGGTTCCGGCCGGCCGGAAGCTCCCTGTGCGCCGGTTTAATGAAACCGGCGCACAGAGAAGACGGGCCGCGGCGCGGGACATCGGCAGCGCCGGAGGAGGTAAGTACATGTTTATTATGTTTAACTAGCCCTCCCCAGCCCGGACATAAAAAAAAATTTAAACCCGGATAACCCCTTTAAAAAGAACCTGTCACCAGGTAACCCCCCACAAACCACACATAGTATCTTTTAGATATACCTATACACCTTTTAGATCTTTATACATGTTTCATTGAGGCCTCTTCCATGGGTTAGAGCCAGCATTCTTGTAAAAAAGACATGGAGGTGGAGAGCTGCATTATAGTCTGCATACCCCCCTCCTCACTGACGGTAACACTGCTGAAAGTTGATTTCTCGTCACAAAAGAATGGTGGTTGTAATCCAATGGGTAGAGGCATCA
This sequence comes from Engystomops pustulosus, assembly GCF_040894005.1. Taxonomy (NCBI): domain Eukaryota; kingdom Metazoa; phylum Chordata; class Amphibia; order Anura; family Leptodactylidae; genus Engystomops; species Engystomops pustulosus. Next base: position 135,705,681 of record NC_092413.1, on the reverse strand, counting down.
GTGGAACATGTATAAAGACATCCAAAAGGTACTGTGTGTGATTTGTGGGAGGAGTCCTGGTGACAGGTGCGCTTTAAACTTTCTACTGTAAAAACATATGACAAAATAGCAAAATTGGACCCCTTATAATTATAGCTACTTTAATGGAATGTATGCTAAGCATGGTGACAATGAAAAATGATCAGAAATAGTTTGTTCCTCCAGGGCTTAATGCAGAACTAAAAAAAAGGGTTTATAACACATTCAATTAAAATAGTCAAAAATGTTGTTACTATGTCACATTCCATTTGTCAATTATTTGACAGGAATTTGCTCATGAAGACATTATTGCAAAAAATAACCTTAATATCACATTCTCAGTATCTCCAAGGTTTTATGACACATGCTGATTAATAGCTGATAGGAATGATAAAATGACAGTCTGACCCTATGTATGTGAATGGAAGCTAAAAAAAAAAAAATCAATCCTTGTCAGTAAACTGGAAAGCACAGTTCATTTTAAATACTGTGATGTGTGTACTAACAGATACAATGCAATGTGCAATATCTATTTAGGGTGCCAGATACTCCCCAATTATATTTGGGAATCATACACTGCTGTTAATCTTTACATGTCACAATTGCCTGGGAGCAGGACTCAGCCCGAACATATATATACAGGCGGTCCCCTACTTAAGAACACTCGACTTACATACGACCCCTAGTTACAAACGGACCACTGGATATTGGTAATTTATTGTATTTTAGTCCTAGGCTACAATATACAGCTGTAACAGTTATCAAAGGTGTCTGTAATGAAGCTTTATTACTAATCCTGGTTCTTATGACAACCCAACATTTTTAAAATCCAATTGTCACAGAGAGCAAAAAAGTTCTTGCTGGGATTACAATGATAAAATATACAGTTCCCACTTACATATAAATTCAACTTAAGAACAAACCTACATGTTTTGTTATGAAACCCGGGGACTGCCTGTATATGTTTTTACATCCGTAACCAGCACCCAGTGTCTTGCATTGTTTAAATTTAAGACAACGCATTCTGGTTACTGGTCGCAGATATGTGTATTATTAATCAATTAATAACATCAAATGATAAGTAACTAAGAGCATATGCTAACTATCCTATTTATATCACAATGTGGTTATATATTTGGGGGAGGGTTGGCATATGAAGGCTCTGATTATAATATAATAATATTTGTGTTCAAATTGTTCAATGATAAATTAAATTAATTGGAGATGAGTTATATGTGGACACGTTAGGCTCCATGGATAGATGTGGATGTCAAACATGATCTCCTCCCAAACCATATTAACAGTAAGGTGATTAGTAATCATGTGTCAAATAAAAAGACACCTTATAAGTTGACCACACTTGGTGCACCAAATCCTGGATTTCTCTCTACTTATCTCTAGGTTGACGGGGCTGCATTCTTGTCTCTTTCCCCCCCTAAATACTAAAACTGTGGTGTACCCTTTACAAATTATTTAACAAAACGACTGTCACAAAATAGGTAATTCATGATCAGTTTGAGTCAATTTGAAAATCTGATGAAGGACCCCAGAGCTACCTTCATTAGAAGCCTGCCAGTTCGTGCAGATCTAATAGTCCTGATATCAGCCTATGCAGAATGCATAGGCTGATATAGTCAGCCTGCATAGCCAGAATGCATAGGCTGACTATGTAATATGCTGTAATACTTTAGTATTGCAGTATATTACACTGAACTAGTGATCAAATGATCACTTGTTCATGTCCATCCCTAGGACAAATAAAGGAATAAAGAAAGTTTAAAAATAGAAAATTGCAAATAAAAAAATTATTTAAAAAAAATGCCCTGATGCCCCATCCCATATAAAAATCAAATACAACATTAGAAATGAAAATCACCAAAAAACACCACATATTGGGTATCACCACGCCCGTAACCCATACAATAAAATGAAATTGTCACTGAATCCATACGAGGAACGCCGTAAAAAAAAAAAAAAGAAAAAAACTTACAAAAATGATATTTTCACATCTGACCTCATAAAAACAGGATAAAATGTGATCAAAAAGTAACATTTTTTCCAACATGATACCAATGAAAGGTACAGCTTGTGCTGTAAAAACAAGCCCCAATACTTGTCTGCAAAACAAGTTAACCATAAATAAAGCTAAATGGGGTATCACTATAATTATGATGACACATAGAATAAAGATAGCATAATATTTTTATGGCACGGTGAATGGACAGGAAAAAAGCTAAAAACCCTTAACCAGAAGTAATGATTTTTTTAACCATCCCCAAGAAAGAGTTAATAACATTTCATTATTAGCTATTGAATCCCCCTAAATGATGAGCCATATAAAGAAGACAATTAGGAAATGTTAGTTATAAAGTTGTTTGGTTGGTATAACTTTAGGCCTGAAAAACAGAAAATGTAGAACTTTGAAAATGATCCCACCTACCCTGGGGTCATATTTCCCATAGTAGATTTTTTTGCAACTCCTTATTTTTTCCATAACTGCTCTCTATTGCCCTATAAATGAAGATACAGGCTCAATCCAGGCCTTTGCAATCAAGATTTTTTGCCACCAGTCATAATTTAGAAATATATATTTTTTGTAGTTTTGATATATCATGTATCTCCTAGTTCATAAGATCATTTATCAATAAAACCTCGAAGGAACATGGCAGTGCAATACCTACCATATCAACTAACCCACCATATCAGGGATCATCAAAGGAACACAATCTGGAATGTGTTCAGCTTCTTGGAAACATACTGGAAATTGGGTTAATTTCAGCTGACAGGTTCCCTTTAAATGCTACATGTGAATGCAACCTGAATCTGCAGTGTTTGAAGAATTTTATATTAAACAAGAGCATGTATGTAGCTTTGCAAATGAAGCAGTTGCAAGCAACAGGCCCTGATGTCTTTTTGTTGGGGGGGGGGGGTATAAAAACACTCGTATCCTGTATTTCAAATGCAGATGTCAAGTAATGAGTCATATCATAGATTTTTTTCATTTGGAGCCCAATAGTTTTTCTGGTGTCAAAGGAGTACTTTGCAGATGTAGGTTTCACAACCAGAGTGAACACTTCCATAGCACATAGAAAAGGCTCAATACACAACAGAATTCAAGTTAGGAAAATAATTTTTTATTTTGTTTTGGAACATCTTTATTTATTGACCACATATAACACCATGACATGATTGCAATGAAATGAAGCTATCTTTCTTATAGCAGAGCATGTTTTGTACAGTACAAAAGGAAGTCATTGGGAATAACACATGTTTGTCTTGCTAAGAAGAATAACAAGGGTTTCTGCAAAGGGAACTGAATGATTTAATGTAACAATTTAGACATGGAGTACAAGAACAGCAAATGTAGAACGAACGGATGTCAAATCGAGAAATAGCTATCAAAATGCAGTAGGGATTTTTCTGGCATCTTTAGGTCACCGATTTTTAGAGTGAAATAATGGTAAACTAACAAGGATAACGAAAGGTAATATTAAATTCTAGGAAATCATGTCTCCACAGAAAAGCAGGCAGCCTGCTGTCCTACACAAGGCATTAAACAGCTGGAATGTGTTAATGCAACAATGTTCATTTTCTTTCTCTGCGGGCTTCTGTCTTAAAGGTTATCCGTTAACAACTAAAAACACTTTTTTTCCCTGCAGTGTGGGTTAATTTTTCATTGAGAATAGCTATTGGTATGATCCATGCCTCATTAGTTTAGGGGAGGGAGCTGGTCTCCATTAATTCTCTTTTCACTTCATTTGCTTGGCTTGGTTATAATTAGCTTCAGAATAACTTGGGCAGCATTCAACAGATTTATTAACACAATTGCATTTCCTAGGACTGTGTTTTATTTCTACATTTATTTTGTTGTCAAAAGTTTGGAAAAAAAGTAAGGAGTGACCTGCGGCAAAATAAAAGATTTAATTAACTTGATTTGCTCTATCTTATTGTTCTGGTTATAAAACTTCTGTTATATTCGCATTGTGTTAGTAATGGTTTGAGTCAACAGAAGGCAGGATGATTTATTTACCAGAAAGAACTTAAAATAATGTCAGCAAGCTGTATTGTTTTAAGCAATTAAATATTATTCCTGCAATGAATTAAAACTCTTCAAAACTTTCAAAACTTTTTGATTACAAAATTATATTTTTACAGAATAATTTACCTTGAGGCAATGTGGTATTTGAATTGCGTGTCAAAGCTCAATTCAAACACATTTGGGGGGGGGGGTCTTAGGCTGATCGCATATGTGTTTCCACTAAAAGACATGCACCATGGGGCACATTTCTGTCGGACTTTTCTAGGTGCAAACTGCTTGCACATGCATTTAAGAAGTGCCTGACCACATTTTTGTTGCACACGACTGTTTTGTGGTGCTGCTGCACTATGCTTCATGCAACACAAATTTCTGATGCTCGTTCGGACTGCCTGCCAGATTTAACAAGTCAGATAGAAATGTGGCACTATGTTTTAACATGCAAAGTCAGATAGAAATTAGTCACATGTTAAAGGTACACCAAAAAAAAAGTGGTGCACTCTGTTGGGGCAGTGCAGAGGGGGCAGGATTCATGCAGAAAGTGCGCCAGAAATCCTGAATCCCCCATGAGTTTTGTTTTCATGAAAAACATGTCTGGTTTTTACATTATCGCAAGTTTTTCAGTGGAAATGCGTATGTAATCTGGCCAAGCCAATTTTATTTGCGCATTTCAAAACTCAATTCAAAAGCTGTGCTTGCCTATGTACTTTGGGGTCCAATAGGCTGCCTGTCCATTGTAGAGTTATACATCCTTCACAGCCTTGGCTATATTTAAGCTGTTTTGATTGATCTGCCTTTCAATAAACAGAAAGCATAGATGTGATAAACCTCTCAGCAGAACAATGTAACACTTCCTGGTAAAAAAAAATGCCACAAATTTGATATCTCCATAGTTGAACTGTCCAGGAAATAATGTTAAAAAGAACCTGTCAGCAGGATCACACATTTTCACAGAAATATAGGTTCCCATTTCCCTTTTAATACTAATTCCCACATTGCTTTCAACATTAGCACCATCATCTTGTTTTTGATCTTTGCCCCCATGAGGTCATGGGGGGGTGCAGTAATTTTTTGCTATGAGAGTTGGGAGTTTAAACTATGATCAGCTGGTATGATATAAAAATAAATTTTAAAAAATCATAAACATATTACCGTAGATACCGTCGTATAAGACGACTTTTGAAGACTGAAAAATCTTCAGTCTGGTCTGGGATCGTCTTTTACGCCGGTAATGTTTCTCACCTTTCCCGCGATCCACCGAAGCTCCGCTGCTACACTCCGGCCGCCAGTGACAGCTATGTGGGTGCCGGCGTCGCAGAGAATATGACGTTGGCACGCGGCTGACATAATATTCTGTGAGCCGCCAGCGCTCAATGAGCTGTCACCGCCGGCCGGAGTGTAGCAGTGGAGCTTCAGTGGATCGCGGGAAAGGTGAGAAGCTCTAGAGATCCACTTGCCATGCGGCCAGCAAGCCCCCAGTATACAGATATACGGTAATTCAGCAGAATACTTTTACAGGCTGGCAGTATACTAGGGGGGGGCAGTTTGGCTATATACAGGGGGTTAGCTGTATACTGGGGGGACTGGCTGGCAAAATACAGGGGGAGCTGGCTGGCACTACATAGGGGGGGCTGACTGTATACTGGGGTGGTTGTTTGGCTATATACAGGAGAGGGCTAGATATATACTGGGGGGGCTGGCGGTGGTATATGGCATAGTAGTTATATTCCTGTACATAAGGGGCAGTATTATAGTACAGTATGGTAACATTTACAGTAAAATGGACGATGATAATGTTGTTGTTGTATGCCTTATGTTTATGAGCAACAGTTTTCCTGCTATATAGCTGCATGTCATAAGAATTTAAATTAAAAAAGGACCATGTTAAATTCAAATCTGTTTTTTTTTTAATTTTTACCGGTGTTTTGTATGCGTCGGAAAAGGGGTAGTCTTATACGGCGAATATATCTTAAACTCTATATTTTAACAGGAAAGTAGGGGGGTCGTCTTATACACCAGGTCGTCTTATACACCAGAATATACGGTACATATCCCGTGTACCAAAAGTCCCGATGTATCAAAATACAAAATTTGTTATGTCTGGCAGTGAACCCTATAACAGAAAATTGTCTAACTGCCACCTGTCACAACACAAATTTTAATCGAAAGTGATCAACAGTTCCTGCAGTATGCAAAATGGCCGCAATGAACAAGTCATATCATCCCATAAAAATTAGATCTTACACAGGTCTGTACACCGTAGTATGAAAAAGTTATTGCCATCAGAATATGGTGAAATGAAAAACATTTATAAAAGTAAACCTGTCTCCCTATCAGAATACTGCATCGAGTTGCAGGGTGTTTGTTACAAGGCTGCAATCATCATCATTATATGCTCTCTGCTCTGCTAGATTTTTCAGTTTCCTCCCTCCCGGATTCCTCACCCCTCCCTCATCTATCCTTTAGCATATCTTTGTTGGCTCATGTCTGAATAAGGGAGTAGGGAGGGAGAAAGATCTAGCAGAACAAAGAGTAGATGATTATGATGAGGGACTACAATATCCCGTGACTCAATGGAGTTTGCTGGCAGGGAGCCAGGTGTACTTTTAGCTACTTTTAAAAGTGAGTGGAACCATTAATATTAAAGCAGATTTGGAATTAGTATTAAAACGGTTATGGGAACCTATCATTAAGTGAAAATGTGTGTCCTGATGGTTCCTTTTAATGTTACTTATACCCCACTATGAACAAAGTGAATTTAAAATACAAAAAAGTGGTGGAATTATTTTTTTTTTCAATTCCCTTATAAAAAGGAGTTTAAAAGTTAACAAATAAGTTCTATGTTCCCCAAAATGCTGCTATTAAAAATGATATTCACACACAAAAAAGGCATCATGCTGCTGTAACAAAGAAAAATGTTAAGTTATGGTTTTAATATTATGGTAGGTCAGTGAACAAAAAAAGAGAAAAAAATGCTTCGCCATTTAGACTTCACAGGGTTATCCAGAGGTTTAAAAAAAACACAGCTGCTTTTTTCCAAAAACAGCTCCACTCCTGATCATGGTTAGTGCATGGTATTGCAGCTAAGCTTCAACCATTTTAATACAGCTAAGCTGCAATAAGAACCTAAGCTATAGTTAGGTGTTTTTTAGCCTTCAGACAACCACTTTAATTAGACTTATTATTAAGTGGTTAATGTTCTTGACTTTTAATATATTCCAATAAACAATAAATTAGGCTAAAATATTGTATTTTGGAATTTCTAATTCTCTGTTATATATTTCATTAAAGTCTCAATTTGATATGGAAAACTTGTTCTTCAACTAATGCAGAGAAATTGTAAGGCCCCTTTCACACTTGCGTTTTTCACGCGCGTTTTCTGCGCGTGCCTTTGACGCGCAGAACTTGCATTGCACTCTGACCCATTGTAATCAATGGGTCTTTTCAGGCTTGCATTTTTTTTCACGCACACACGCGCGTTTTTTTAAATGCGTGCTTAAATCTCGACATGCTCTACTTTTGCAAGTCACGCGCGTGAAAAACGCACCATACAAGTCTATGGAGATGCATCAAAAACGCATTGCACTCTGAGACACATGCAAGTGCAATGCAAGTGCAATGCGTTTTTCACGCATCAATTGCCATAGAAAAGATAGAGCTCAGTCCTGAGTCCATTTCACGTGCATTTTCTGCGTGTGAAAAACGCATTGAAATTGCATTGAAATTGCATCAAAAACGCACGTGAAAAACTGAGACACTGAACAAACTCTGACTGAAAACTGATTGCACTCTGATGCAAAATGTGCGTTTTTCACTGACTAAAAACTGATCACACCCTGATCAAACTCTGACGTGATCTGTAACGCAAGTGTGGAAGGGGCCTAACATACTCACTTTTTTACATAGTTTATATAAATTATGAATACCCTTGCTATCTAAGACATTTAATTTCAGGATAGAATAATGTAAAATATTAAATTCCAGCCAGATGAGATTGCACTCCACCCTGCTGTTTTAAGCAGTTGCATTTGCAGCAAAATGAAAGAAACTAACTTGGATATTCATACTTCCCATATATGCGTTATATGTATGTACTGTACAGGCGGTCCCCTACTTAAGAACACTCGACTTACATACGAACCCTAGTTACAAATGGACCTCTGGATATTGGTAATTTATTGTTCTTTAGTCCCAGGCTACAATAATCAGCTATAACAGTTATCACAGGTGTCTGTAATGAAGCTTTAGTGTTAATATTGATTCTAATGACAACCCAACATTTTTAAAATCCAGTTGTCACAGAGACCAAAAAAGTTCTGGCTGGGATTACAATGATAACATATACAGTTCTGACTTACATACAAACTCAACTTAAGAACAAACCTGCAGACCCTATCTTGTATGTAACCCGGGGACTGCCTGTAGTTTAAAGCTTCAAGGTAGCATTTTGTGCATATATCAGAAAACAATTGTATTGTAGCAAAATTGTAACAGAGGGTTGTCAGACTATTAGAAAAAAATTACAGGCGGTCTGGGGAGGGCTTTAAAAAAAATAAAGCTTTACTCACTTCTTCCTGCACTCCCAATGTCCCATGCCACAGTCCGTCAGAGCCGTGCTCCTGTTTGTTTAGAGGAGCACAGCAGCTCTGCTCTGGGAATTTCTGGTGGCCTTGCATGCCCACCAATCTCCTGTCCCAGAGCCTGATAAAAACCATGGTGCAGGACACAGTAGGGAAGGAGGGCCATTTTCCATGTAGGATGTAATGATTTTGAGTTGGTTTGTGGGTGAACTTTTGTGAGATATAAAATATTTGTTTTTGCTCTAATATTGTCATGTTGGGGCTTATTTTTTGAGGAATGTGATGCATTTTTCAGTGAAACTATTTTGGGTGGCTTTACCGTGTTTTTTTGTTTTTGACTTTTTTTGGTGTTCACGATGTTACCTTTATTCTTCAAGTCAGTATAATTATGGCAACATCAAATTTCTATATTTTTTCTAATATTTTAAAAATTTTGTAGATTAAAATATAATGTTGGAAAAAAATCAAATTTTACAAGTGGCATAACACTTTTAATTTTTGGTCTATATAGCTTGCTGATGGCTTGTTTTTCATGAGACATGTTATACTTATTTTTGACTGGGATATGATATACACCAATATAGTGGAGTAGGCACATTTTCTTCATCACTTTTTATAGCGTTCTTTTTTTGTGGGATGAAATTTATCGCCTTTTGGGTTTTTGTAAACCTTTTTTCATTTTTTTTCCAGCGTCCATCGTGCGGGTCAATGATTTACTCTTATTCTACATGTAGTCAAGTATGGGTTTCATTATGCTTTTTTGGCATTATAAGTCCTTTTATATGTTAATGGGGCTCATGAGAATTTTTATTAACCCCTTCCCACCGCAGCCCTTTTTAGTTTTTGCGTTTTCATTTTTCACTCCCCACATTAAAAAATCTATAACAATTTTATTTTTTCCATGTACAGAGCTGTGTGATGGCTTGTTTTCTGCTTAACAAATTGCACTTCAAAATAGTGGTACTTAATATTCCATGCAGTGTACTGGGAAGCAGGAAAAAAATTCAAAAGCAGTGAACATGGTGAAAAAACACATTTGCGTTGGTTTTTTGTGGGTTTGGATTTCACGGATTTCACTGTATACCCCAAATGACATGTCTACTTTATTCATTGGGGGTCATTTACTAAGGGCCCGATTCGCACTTTCCCGACGTGTTACCCGAATATTTCCGATTTGCGACGATTTTCCCCGGGATTTTGGCGCACGCGATCGAATTGTGGCGCATCGGCGCTGGCTTGCGCGCGACGGAAATCGGGGGGCGTGGCCGAATTAAAACCCAACGTATTCGGAAAAACCGCCACATTTAAAAACCGAAAAAGTGTCGCTTGGGAAGCGCTTACCTTCACCTGGTCCGAGGTGGTGCATTCCGGCGCGTTGAGATGATTTTCAGCGCAGCAGCGCCACCTGGTGGACGGCGGAGGAACTGCCTTCATAAATCCCGTCCGGACCCGAATCCTGTGCAGAGAACGCGCCGCTGGATCGCGAATGGTCCGGGTAAGTAAATCTGCCCCATTGTGTCTGTACGATTATGGGGACACCAAATTTGTATGGGTTTTATAATGTTTTCATACATTTACAAAAATTAAAACTTCCCATACAAAAAAAAAAAAGTATTTTGCCATCTTCAGGCACTAATAACATTTTATACTTTGGTGTACGGAGCTATGGGTGGTGTCATTTTTTGGAATTTTTGATGAAGTTTTCAATGCTACCATTTTTAGGACTGTACAACCTTTTGATCACTTTTTACACCCTATTTTCCTTACCTGGTTAAACGCAGTGCAAAAACATTATATTTTGATAGATTGGGCATTTTTGGACACAGCGATACCTAATGATTTTTATTGTTTATTTATATTTGTATCAGTTCTAGGGAAAGGGGGTGATTAAAATTTTTAGGGTTTTTTAACAATATTTAAAAAAAACTTTTTTAATTTTTACTATTTTTCAGACTCTCTAGGGTACTTTAACCCTAGGTTGTCTGATCAATCCTATCATATACTGCCATACTACAATATGGCAGTATATGGGGATTTTCCTCCTCATTCATACAATGTAATACTGCAAAAGGTTCAAGGGAAAGTATCACCACATTAACTAACACCCACCTTTTTAGCTAAAAATTGTGTCCCTCAGATACCCATGAATAAAATGTATAATCTTGCCTGTTAACCAGGGATATCTATGGAAAGTCACAAGAGCACCCCTTGCCTTCTAAGCATTCAGCAATAATGTCATGTGATTGGGTTGACATCATCTAAGGTCCTTTAGCCTCCTAACATTAGCAAACTGTACCACATGCACAAAATCACAGCATGCCACCATAGAGGATGGGGAGGAGAAGAAGTCTATTGTGTGATTTCATGTGATCAGATATATGCAAGGGGTACTCTTTGCTAGTGTTAGGAGGCAAAAGGACCTTAGAATATGTTAACTTGGTCACATGACAATACTTGCTGTATGCTGAGAAGGCAGGAGGAGCTGCTGAACTCAGTCCAAGGAGGCCACACCCCCTGACTCACTATAGCTACCCCTGGATGCCAGGCAGTATTATTTAATTTATGAGGATCTGAGTAAATTGTCAATTTTTTGTGCATATAAACTCAAGTCCAGAGCATTTGCTACTTTTGCATATTTTATATAAATCTTTATTACGAACATGCCTCTGTATCAGGATTTCATAAAAATGTTTAAAGAAGGAAGACATCTCATTGAATAGGTATGTTAAAGCAGTCTACCATCATTATATCTGGTAGATGTCCTTTAGATGTCCTTTAAGTTGGGAACTGCCTGTACTTGTAGTGGAAAAGTGGAAAAATAAATATATACTGCATACCTTTTTTTTATTTTTCTTGCAATTGTATTGTAATGATAGTAAAGATTCTGCAATTCACTGTAATGTTAAAGAAATTGCCTAAATTCTATTTCTGATGTCTTCTAGTGAAAACATCTTCAAAAACACAAAAACACTTTTCGTACTGACAGTATTATAGAACTAACTAAATATTGGTTTCTTCAGAACCATTATGTATCAATTGGCCGGAACCATTTTATGTTCCAGCAGTCAGCCTAGGTAGAAGGACAGCAAATATACTTTGCATTATAAAAAGAGTAATACAATGAAGAAGTATTAGTAATAATAAACTAAAGCTTCAGAAGTGCGGGTAGGCTGAGAAGTCTTCAGTTGCATATTACTCTATTACATTCATCACCATTTTGTGGTCCATTAAAATTTCAATCTCATAATGTTTCATATTTTCCTATTTCTCTAAAACACTTTCTGCTAAATTGACCAGATAATACAATTCAAGTGAGCTAAGAAAAAAAAGTCACTGAATAGATTCTTGTCACTGAATATACTACTTTAGCCCTGCTTACTGTCTTCTCATGCATTTTAACAAATCACTGAATGTCTCGTAATATATTCTTTACTTCCAGCTCACTTAAAATACACTTCATACAAAAATAAAACAATGCACGCTTCCCATTGCTGGAAGTAATAGTGGGATGAATAATTGATACCAATTTTCATGAAGTCAAAGAAATTGCTAAAGCATACAATTTTAAATACAGTTAAAATCTTTTTTTTTCCACCAAGAAAGTGCCTGCATTTGTGTAGTGAATGAGAAAGAGTTGACAAGCTCTGAAAAATGATCTGGGAGTATAAGACACTTTAAAGTTTTAAATGCTTGGAAAGTAAAATATGGGTTCACCAATATCTTGGAATTTATGGTCTTCTCCATTGATTAAGGATCTTTTTAATAGTATTTTGAATTTATTGGGGCACATTTACTAAAAACAGTGCAAACTACACTATGTGCAGTTTACCTTTGTAGGGTGCGCCAAATTCATAATTTCTGTTCTTCATGAATCTGGAGCTTCCTGCACTACCCAGACGGAGAGCCCCAATATTTTGGTGAAACTTTAACATAGGCTTGTGACACAATTCTGTCAGACTTTGAATAATAAACGTGGTGCACTGTCAAACTGAGCCCCTGAACGCCCATTTCAGTGCAGAAATTTGTGTTGCATGAAGAATAGTGCAGCCGTGACACAAAAGGCTTGCCTGGGACACAAATGTGGCATAGACACTTCTTAAAAACGTGTGCAAGGAGTTTGCACTGAAAAGAATGTGCAAAGTCCGCCAGAAAACTGTTGCAAGGGCCTTAGTAAATGGGGGCCATAAGTCTGGTATTTTGTATGGTAGTTGTGGGGGCATATGGGCGGATTTGATGCAGGTTAGACAGAGCAGTATTGTCTGTTGAAAACTTATAGTTATTTACAAGAGAACTAGGATCTGTGGTCCTGAAGCTCGGTTAAAAATAAACTTTAAGTAGAGCCCTGAATCCCACACAAAAACACCACAGTTGTTATTCCAGTTTACACAATAGATACAGTAAAATAGATGTCCAGTTAATTTTACACGCTCCTCTTGACCTCCGCCATATGCACTCTATTGATCCTATTCTATGGTCGGATCATGCCTCTAAGTATACAGACAGTTTTCATAGCACCTCAACAATCATCTTTTTACGTATGACGGAGGTCAAACCTTCCACATATTGGATCATACTTATGCATTAGTTTTTTGGGAGGATCTGAAGTGTGCCTTATGAGGAGTCTTTATGACTTACGGTGCCAGGCTCAGTAGGGAAAATACTGAAATCCTTTATGATCTATCAAGAGATTTTGGAGCTTGCCAAAAAGAGGACTGACTTATAAAAGGCAGAGATTTCATTAGTAAGACAAAAAATCCTACGGATTTAAAACAGGACAATGCTGTGGGGAACTTACCCGGTCATTGGAGTTCACTGAAAGTGTATTGTCCGTCTATAATGCCACGTGCGACTATTCACTTAGTTTGTGGGGCTGAAATCATGAATGTGTCGCCTCCCTGCTCTGGTCCAACAGAGTTCACCTTCTTTTTTGTGGTGCATCTTAGACATAGCACGTCCCCTATTTTGTGTTGCATGAAAGCCAGTGCAGCTGCACCACAAAAGGGTCATGTGTAGAGATGAGCGAACATACTCGTCCGAGCTTGATGCTCGTTCGAGCATTAGCGTACTCGAAACTGCTCATTGCTCGGACGAATACTTCGCCCGCTCGAGAAAATGGCATCTCCTGCCGTTGTGATTTTTGGCGGCCAGAAACAGAGCCAATCACATGCCAGGAGACTCTGCACTCCACCCAGCATGACGTGGTACCCTTACACGTCGATAGCAGTGGTTGGCTGGCCTGATCAGGTGACCCTGGAATAGACTAGCCCCTGCCCGCGCTGCTCGGATCATTCTCTGTCTGGATGCCACTAGGGAGAGAGCTGCTGCTGGTCAGGGAAAGCGTTAGGGTCTTCTATTAGAATAGTGTTAGGCAGGAGTGAATCTACAAGAACCCAACAGCCCTTCTTAGGGCTACAATAACGTTTTATTTTACTTTTTTTTGGTTTGCCTGTGGCTGGGCTTGCTGCCATTAGTAGTGCAGCTAGTACCATATTGTGAGTAATTTGCAGGGAGACTTGCTACCATTGTGTTTAGCTCTTAGTGACACACATATACACCTTAAACACCGAAGTGGGACAATTTATTAGGGGTTTGATTTGAATTAGGCACAGTCTTCTGATTTTAATTTTTTTACGTTTATTTCTTTTTATAACTCAAAGTCATCAGGCACAGCACAAAATCCAGTTGTGTGCTGTCAGTGTAGGTTAGAAACTAGCCATAGCAATAGGATAGCATCGTTTTGTTTAAAAAAAAAAAATAAAAAAAATAAACACAGAAAAAAAAAGTAAAGTTTACACTTTAATTTGGAAAATGTTTAACCTGGGCGGGGTGAGACACCACCTGCTGATGACGCTGCAGGGGAACGCCGCAGAGCTACACTCCCTAGGTTCATCATGTCTCAAGTTACTGGGACTCGTGGTAGAGCACTGTTGAGGCCAGAACAGTGCGAAGAGGTGATGTCGTGGATTGCGGACAATGCTTCTAGCCATTTGTCCACCAGTCGGTCTTCCACGCAGTCCACCCATGTCACCGAAATCAGCACTCCTCCAGCTCCTCCACCACAGCCTCCTTCCCCCCCAGTCTGCCCCCTCCCAGAAAAATTTGGCATTTGAACCGGCATACTCTGAGGAACTGTTTTCTGGACCCTTCCCACAGTCACAAACCCTTGTCCGGTTGCTGCTGAGCTATTTTCCGATGCCCAGGTTTTCCACCGGTCGCAGTCTGTGGGTGATGATGACATTATTGACGTAGTGGAAGAAGTGTGTAAAGAGGTGTCGGACGATGAGGAGACACGGTTGTCAGACAGTGGTGAAGTTGTTGTCAGGGCAGGAAGTCCGAGGGGGGAGCAGACTGAGGGATCGGAGGTTGATGAGGTGACAGACCCAAGCTGGGTTGATAGGCCGGGTGAACACAGTGCTTCTGAGACGGAGGCGAGTCCTATAGCAGAACAGGTTGGAAGAGGCAGTGGTGGGGCCAGATGGAGAGGCAGGGCCAGAGCTGGTGCATCAGCGCCAAATGTTTCCCGTAGTCAAGCTCCCGTGGCGAGGGCTAGATTTTCAGAAGTCTGGAGGTTCTTTAAAGAAATCTGTGCCAAACCAGGATCAGCAGGGGTTCCACCACTACTAGCTTAACTACAACCAGTATGCGCAGGCATATGAATGCTAAACACCCCACTCAATGGCACCAAGCCCGTTCACCTCAGGCTGGGCACACCACTGCTCCTTCCCCTGTGTCATCTGCTAGTCAGCCCCCTGCCCAGGACCCCAGCCCAAACACCTCCCATGCGAAAACCCCATCTTTGCCTCCATGATCCACCACAGCATCCACCAGCATTCAGCTCTCCATACCCCAGACGCTGGAGCGCAAAAGGAAGTATAGTGCAACCCACCCACACGCCCAAGCCCTCAACGTCCACATCTCCAAACTGCTTAGCCTGGAGATGCTGCCCTATAGGCTGGTAGAGACCGAGGCCTTTCGAAACCTCATGGCGGAGGCCGCCCCTCGGTATTGGGTCCCCAGCCGCCACTACTTTTCCCGATGTGCCGTCCCAGCCCTGCACAAGCACGTGTCAGAGAACATCATCCGTGCCCTGACCAACGCCGTTTCTGACAAGGTCCACCTGACCACGGACACGTGGACGAGTGCTGCCGGGCAGGGCCACTATATATCGCTGACGGCACATTGGGTTAACTTTGTGGAGGCTGGGACCGAGTCTGACCCTGGGGCTGGTCATATACTGCCGACGCCGAGGATTGCGGGGCCTACCTCGGTCCAGGTCTCAAAGGCCTACTATGCCTCCTCCTCCTCCCACGGCCGTAACCTGGTGGCGGCTGTGCAACTCGGCAGACTGACACATGTGCCATGCCTGGCCTATGTGTTAAATCTCATAGTTCAGCGTTTCCTCAAGACATACCCCAATCTGTCTGATTTGCTCACGAAGGTGCGCCGCATCTGTGCGCATTTCAGGAAGTCCAGCACAGATGCTGCCACTCTCAGGGCAGCGCAGCGCCGCCTCCAACTGCCCGCTCACCGACTGTTGTGCGACTTGCCCACGAGGTGGAATTCAACATTAACCATGTTATCCAGAGTTTACCAGCAGCGCAGAGCGATTGTAGACTGCCAGATGTCAACTTCCACAAGAACTGGTAGTTAGGTCAGTCAGCTTCCTCAAGTCTACAATGAGGAGTGGACGTGGATGTCTGATATCTGTCAGGTGCTGAGTAACTTTGAGGAGTCAACACAGATGGTCAGTGGCCATCATCAGCCTCACCATCCCGCTGCCTGGCCTGTTGAAAAACTCTCTGATCAGCATGAAGTCGGAAGCTTTGCGCTCGTTACAAGAGATGGGGGAAGAAGATTTCCTTGTTGATAGCCAAAGCACCCTTAGGTCTGTTTCTCAGCGCATATCGGAGGAGGTGGAGGAGGATGCGGAGGAAGAGGAGGAGAATGTTGGCGAGACAGAAGAGGGGACCATTGTTCAGACCTTCACTGTTCAGCGTGTATGGGCAGAAGAAGAGGAGTTGGAGGAGGAGGAAATGGAGAGTTAGGCCAGTGAGGGGAGTGAATTCTTGCGCGTTGGGACTCTGGCGCATATGGCAGATTTCATGCTAGGCTGCCTATCCCGTGACCCTCGCGTTCAAAGAATTTATTCCAGCACTGATTACTGGGTATTCACTCTCCTGGACCCACGGTACAAGCAAAATCTTTCCACTCTCATCCCTGGAGAGGAAAGGAGTGTGAGAATGCATGAATACCAGCAGGCCCTGGTGCACAAGCTGAAACAGTATTTCCCTTCTGACAGCGCTAGCGCCAGAGGGCGTACTTCTGCGGGACTGTCCCCAGTCTCGGCAGAGTAGGACTTATCTTTACAGAAAGATGGTGAGGGAGTACGTAGCTGACCATACCATCATCCTAAATGATCACACAGCTCCCTACAACTACTGGGTTTCAAAGCTGGACATGTGGCACGAACTGGCGCTGTACGCCTTGGAGGTTCTTGCCTGCCCTGCCGCTAGCGTGTTGTCCGAGCGGGTTTTCAGTGCAGCTGGTGGCATCATCACCGATAAGCGTACACGCCTGTCAACTGACAGCGCTGACAGCGCTGACAGGCTGACGCTTATCAAGATGAATAAAGCCTGGATTTCTCCGCATTTTCATTCTCCACCAGGTGAAAGAAGCTCAACCTGAATAATGTATGCACTCCTCCTCCTCATTGTCCGCCTTCTCCTCCTCTTTGTACACTAAAGCAGAGGAAACTGGCTATTTTTTTTCCAGGGCCAACTGGCTCTAGCTATAGTACTCTATGTATTTAATTTTTCTGGAAGGCCACCTACCCGGTCCTCTGTTTTAAACAATTTTTGGGAGTGCCACATACAGGCACTCAATCTATTTAATTTTTCTGGAGGACCACCTACCTGCTCCTCTGGTTTGAAAACATTTTTGGACTGCCACATACAGGCACTATTCAAATTAAATTGTCTCCATAGCAGCCTCCACATGTCGTCTTTTTAGCTGCCTCCACACGTTGTCTCCATTGCTACCTCCACACGTCATCACCATAGCTGCCTCCAAAAGTCGTCCATATAGCTGCCTCCATACATGGTCTCCTTATCAAACGAACTGTGTCAGGCAGAATTTTGGGTTGTTTTCATGGCTTTTACATAAAACTTGTTGTGGGGAGTAGCCGAGAGACAGGGGCTTGGATTGGCGAAAGCTCGCCTGGCAGCGGAGCGCCAGCTCCATCCCAAGATCCAACTAACATAGTTTTAACTGCAGCACCTTTAATCTACTACTAGTTCACTGCCTCCATACATGGTCCCCTTATCAAACGAGCTGTGTCAGGCAGAATTTTGGGTTGTTTTCATGGCTTCCACATCAAACTTGTTAACTTTGTCGCCACCCTGCTGTGTAATCCACAAAATATACTGGCAAACTTTTATCATTTACGATATTATTTCAGCGCTTCTTGCGCATCTGTTTACATTCCCCTCACCCGCCATATCCTAAACTTATAAGAACGCTATTACACTTGATCTTATACAAAAGGTTCTTAGAAGTGATGTTTGGGGAGTAGCCGAGAGACAGCGGCTTGGATAGGCAAAAGCTCGCCTGGCAGTGGAGCGCCAGCTCCATCCCAAGATCCAACTAACATAGTTTTAACTGCAGCACCTTTAATCTACTACTAGTTCACTGCCTCCATACATCGTCCCCTTATCAAACGAACTGTGTCAGGCAGAATTTTCAGGTGTTTCACCAGATACATAGTGGAACTCGGCCCATCTGTCGCCGCCATGCTGGAGACCTGAAGTTGCAATCATAGCAGCGCAATATGAATGCCCCATACTGTCGCTCTTAATCATGGAAGTCGTCTCCATGGCTGCCTCCACATGTCGTCCCCTTATCAAAAGAGCTGTGTCAGGCTCATTTTTCGGGTGTTTCACCAGATACGTTATGGAACTTGGTCACTATGTCGCCACCATGCTGTGTTATCGACTAAATATACCGTCAACCTTTTGTTTACATTGGAAATCATTTCAGCGCTTCTTGCTCACCTCCTTTGGTTCCTCTCTGCCACCCATTGGTTTGAATCCTGAGTCCATTTAGGGTATGTCGCCATGACACTCTCTAGTCTGCTGCCGCTGCCGCTGCCTCTGCATGCCGTCCCCTATAGTGTCAGGGTCAATTATTGCATGTTTTAGATGCTATCTAGCCTCATTCGGTCACTCTGTCATGGCCATGCTGTTGCCCATAATTTTGGCATAATGGTACGATTCAGCAGCCTCAGAGGCATCCATGCATGCTGCCCCTGCTGTTTCCTGTCCATTTCCGTGGTGTTTCCATCCTTTTCTGAGGTTCCCAGGTGTTTGGCCAAGCTTCCCTGTGCAGAGCCTTGGTCCCCTTGAAAAATGCTCGTGTCTCCCATTGACTTCAATGGGGCTCCTTATTCGAGACGAGCACTCAAGCATCGGGAAAAGTTCGTCTCGAATAACGAGTACCCGAGCATTTTAGTGCTCGCTCATCTCTAGTCATGTGCACCGCAATTGCAGCACACACTTCATAAATATCTGTTCAAGCCGTTTTAGCCCTGAAAACGTGCACAGTCTGATAAAAGTGTGCAGCACGACCCTTAGTAAGTGAGCCCCTGTATTTCAGGGCCGTCTTCATTATTGCTTTTTTGAATTTAGCGAGTCACTAGAGCCCTTCATTAACACCTACCCTCCACTTGAGTCATCAACTCCCCCTCCGCCAAACACCTTCCGTTAGGCTGTTCTATGAATCTTCCTTAACTTGTTAAGATACAGCTGACGCAATTTCCTCCTATCTTTCTAAGTATGCTCCACTGACCCTCTCCTAGATGGTAGCCCAGTTTTGGAGTACAGTTTCACCTCTGAATAGATTTCCCATGTTGCAAAAGACCTCAAAATGTACTCTAAATCATTAGGTCACTTATCCCAAACCTCATACACAGGGAAGAGGTGGCTTTTGTGCCAGGGAGAGAAGCATGTGAAAACACCATTAAGTCTTTGTCCCTGCTGTATGGAGCTTGGCTACAGGGTATCCCCAAGTGCTTACTATCTGAAGTGACATATTGTTTTTATAATTTTTTAAATAATTTTTAATACACATTATAGCCCCACAAGAGTACTTGATGGTTTGCAGTTTGTACAATTACAGAGATATAATTTATATAGTAGTGGTTTTATTCTTTAAAATTAGTTAAATCTGTAAAATAACATTTTTTTTGTATCCAATATACTGACACCGTTTTATACATCCATGCATGGAATATGTTTTTTTTAAATTTTTAATGTTATATGAACCCTAGGAGGTCTGAACAATTATACAATATACTAAAATACTACTTTGTTGCATAATATTGTAAAATTGCTGGTTGACTATTACACCCTACCTCTGCCAATGTGTTTCAGGGATCAATGAATCATAAGGCCATAATGATAGCCATGGGAGCCTTGAAGAGGCTCATGGTTGAAACAGTGACAAATCCCTGCCTCCTGATAACATCATTGATGCTTTGATCAGTGCCAAGATAGCAGAACATGTCCACTGTTCCTATTTAAAGGGGTATTCCCGTCTGGGTATTCACATTCAGTTTCACTAATCTTCCATTTATAAACATTTCTTCAATTGGATGTTATTAAAAAAATTGTTCCTGTGTGAAGATAATTTCTCATAAATGTAGCCATGTTGTCCCTTAGAAACGAGATGGCTTCCTCGGTTACGACCACGTCACACTCTGGCAGAGGTGGCCAGACATGCGCTATTGAGCCCTGCCTGACCTCCTGGATTCAGCGGTCATTACTACAGGACGGCTGTGGGACATACAGTAACTCGTGGACATTTCATATACAAAAACTTTTTGTTTATTTGTGAAATCCATCCAGCAGAGGTGGCCGTATCCGAGGAAGATATCTCGTTTCTAAGGTACAACATGACTATATTTATGTATCTGACACATGGAAAAAGAGAGATGAAACAGAGATGAGACAGAGCACATGCATCATAAGTTTGGCTTTGCCGGTCTGTTTTTTGTGACTTTCCTTGACATTTCTGCTGGTCAGATGTATCTTAGTGTATTTACCCTATTGATACATGTGGCATTTGGTCTTTAGTGAACTTGCAACATTTTGAAACAAAATTCACAAAATTTCTCCAAAAGTTGAAATTAGTTTCAAGCTAATAGTCAGAAAATATACAGTCAGATCCAGTGACAACCAAAATTGTAAACAGCGGAACTCATAGAGACAGGTTGGAATTCTGTTAAATGATGTATTTTTGTTAATAACAGTGAATTAGAGAATGTGTTATTTTGTTATCTTGAGTACATTTAAGAATCTTGTCTTCATGGGAATACCCCTTTTACCTTTATAATGTCAAGTTCTAAGGCCAGTTGTATATGAGAGGGTTTGGTCTGACAAGCACAGGCTTTGTGTCTGCTGCATTTACCTTTTTAAATGTAGTTTCATGTCCTGTTTAAAGTTGCGACTATATTAAAGCCAGAGTTGTTTTAAATAGAGATAGCAGCAGCAGTAAAACTGGATATTCTATGCTATCTACTGATCCACAAAAAACTGCATGGTACCAGTAGTGCTCAGCTACAGTATCCTAAATAAAGCAGGTCTCAGTCTCACCCTTCCCTTTGCACCCTCTGCACTTTCTGTAATCTTGGCATCAGTGAGCACACAGTGGGAAGGGGCTAATGATCCTTCAGAATGTAACAGCCTGTGAATCTACAACACAGAAAGGCTCTGGTAACACCCTCATGAGCTCATTTGCATAATTTTAAATGTTGATTTTAGAAGGAAAGAGGCCATGGATAGCAACTTAATATTATTGTTCTGTCATTGTTTGTACTGTATTTTCTTATCTTATCTTAAATATTAGAAAATTATCACAGTCACAGTGCCTTGATCTATGAGTAAGTGTCCTTGGTTCATCATGCTTGCTTTTGATTGTAGATTTCCTTTAATACAGCAATACATTTGCAGATGGAAATTAACCTCTAACCTTACATGGTGCACTTAAAATTTTACAGATCCATACCATTGTGCTTCCTCTATTACGTGATATCAGAACATATATAAATCCCTTAGGCTACATTCACACGACCGTATGATTTCTCCAGTCCTGTATTTACGGGCCGTATGAGCCCGTATATACGTGACGTTTTTCATCCGTATGCAGCACGTATTTAACCCGTATTTTATACATGCCCATAGACTTTTAGGGCATACAGAACTGAAATACGGGAGAAAATAGGACATGCTCTACATTTTTATACGGCCAGTATACGGTACGTACACTCCAGTGTCAAAAACGGCAATATAAATGGTTGAACGTATTGTCCATTGAAATGAATGTGGCCGCATGTAACCCGTAAAAAAAACGGGTCCTTAGTCCACGGGTCCTTAGTCCACAGCATTTCAAGCTGAAGCAGTTAACAGAATGACTAAGGTGTAATTCTGATCCAGATTAGAGATGAGCGAGCACTAAAATGCTCGAGTGCTCGTTATTCGAGACGAACTTTTCCTGATGCTCGAGTGCTCGTCTCGAATAACGAACCCTATTGAAGTCAATGGGAGACTCGAGCATTTTTCAAAGGGACCATGGTTCGGGAATAAAATGTGTTATTTAATTGAAAAAGAATGTCTTCTCATAAGTTAGCAGATGTATGCAAACATCTGCAATCTATTCTTCACTGTTCCGCGCGTATATTATCTCCCGACAAGTTAGCAGATGTGAAGAACAGTGAAGAATAGAATAAAAACCGTGAACACAGGATCATTTAAATGAAAAACGCTGTGAAAAACACAGTGAAGAATAGATTGCAGATGTTCGGCACATCTGCTTACTTGTCGGGATCAGTGCTGCCGCTCCCCGATGTCTCCATGCTGCTGCTGCCCGTTCTCCCGATGTCTCCATGCTGCTGCTGCCCGTTCCCCCGATGTCTCCATGCTGCTGCTGCCCGGTCCCCCGATGTCTCCATACTGCTGCCCCATCCCCCGATGTCTCCATGCTGCTGCCCGGTCCCCCGATGTCTCCATGCTGCTGCCCGGTCCCCCGATGTCTCCATGCTGCTGCCCGGTCCCCCGATGTCTCCATGCTGCTGCTGCCCGTTCCCCCCGATGTCTCCATGCTGCTGCCCGGTCCCCCGATGTCTCCATGCTGCTGCTGCCCGTTCCCCCCGATGTCTCCATGCTGCTGCCCGGTCCCCCGATGTCTCTATGCTGCTGCCCGGTCCCCCGATGTCTCCATGCTGCTGCTGCCCGGTCCCCCGATGTCTACATGCTGCTGCCCGGTCCCCCGATGTCTCCATGCTGCTGCCCGGTCCCCCGATGTCTCCATGCTTCTGCCCGGTCCCCCGATGTCTCCATGCTGCTGCCCGTTCCCCCGATGTCTCCATGCTGCTGCTGCCGTTCCCCCGATGTCTCCATGCTGCTGCTGCCCGGTCCCTCGATGTCTCCATGCTGCTGCTGCCCGGTCCCCCGATGTCTCCATGCTGCTGCCCGGTCCCCCGATGTCTCCATGCTGCTGCCCGGTACCCCGATGTCTCCATGCTGCTGCCCGGTCCCCCGATGTCTCCATGCTGCTGCTGCCCGGTCCCCCGATGTCTCCATGCTGCTGCTGCCCGTTCCCCCGATGTCTCCATGCTGCTGCTGCCCGTTCCCCTGATGTCTCCATGCTGCTGCCCGGTCCCCCGATGTCTCCATGCTGCTGCCCGGTCCCCCGATGTCTCCATGCTGCTGCCCAGTCCCCCGATGTCTCCATGCTGCTGCCCGGTCCCCCGATGTCTCCATGCTGCTGCCCGGTCCCCCGATGTCTCCATGCTGCTGCCCGGTCCCCCGATGTCTCCATGCTGCTGCCCGTTCCGCCGATGTCTCCATGGTGCTGCTCCCCGTGTTCTTCAATGTGTTTTTCACACATATATATTGTTCTTCACATACTATTTTGTTCTGCACGTATCTTCCGACAGGTAAGCAGATGTGCCGAACATCTGTAATCTATTCTTCACTGTGTTTTTCACTTAAATGATCCTGTGTTCACTGTTTTTATTCTATTCCTCACTGTGCTTCACTGTGTATTTTTAATTAAATGCTCAATCTCGAGCAGGGGAAATACTCGTCCGAGCAACGAGCCGTTTCGAGTACCTTAATACTCGAACGAGCATCAAGCTCGGACGAGTATACTCGCTCATCTCTAATCCAGATGTATGCAGAACATTCCTTACAGGAAGAAACATCCATAATAGACCATCATCTTCTCCTTGCTAAAGTGAAATTACACTTTTTATCTGTATACTTGTAGATGACAATGAAATTGGCATTATTATTTCCAAGCTGACAAATCTTAGTCTATGATATTACTGTTATATTGAAATTCTGTGATTTTAGAATGCTTGTTGACAATTCCAAACACACAAGCACAGAACAGTCTTATAAACCCTGTCCCATTATCTCATGCTTTGTTCCCATGTAAAAAGTACTGTTTCTTAAATGCAATATGTAGCATCTCTCAATTATTATTGTATTTTTGAGCAATGTACAAACCAAAACAAAATGTAAAAGCAAAAAAAAATTTAAAAAAATCGCAGGTTTCTATCTGTATAAAAAGCAAACATATCATTGCCATTTTGTCACTCAAAATTTCCCATTGTAATGACATTTTCTATTGTCCCACTAAATAAACAAAACTGGTTTGCCAATTTCATTTCTTTGACCCTTTTGTAATCTTCAGTAAATTAAATATTGAAGTGGGAAAACACTTGTCTATTCTCGAGCAAAGAATTGGTTTAATAAGCCTCTGTGTACCCCATTAGGATTAAAAGAAATAATCTCATTCCTTCATAAGAGTACTTTGGTTTAATAAAATACACGGTAGAACAACATATTTAGTTCAAGATTATTTCCCATCTTAATGTATTAGTGGTTGAGATACACTTAATATTTTTGTTTTCTATCAAGGGGATTCTGCATTGCAGAAGTTTATTGTCTGTTATAATTAACTCTCCAAACTACAGATGTGCAGTAATGTGCAAAACTGTTTTGCTACGGATTTACTAAGATGAAATAATTTACTTTTTGAAAAAAACTCCAAGACAACAGAATGTTGTTTCAGTCCATTATTAAGTCTTCAATGTGTTATGAAAAGATTTACAGTTTTAAAAATGACTTTTCATTTTATTTAGATCTTAAAGCCTTTGTCCACCACTCAGAATTTCTTTGCATGAAGATTTACAAGCTATTAACCCATTATGGACCAGCTCAATTGTTGTTATTCATTGCAATTGGTCATAACTAGAGATGGGCGAATCGATTTTAACGAAGTGGAATTCTTTCAGAATTTCAGCAAAACTTCGGTTCTGCATGAAAATCTCCCCCCCCCCCCCTTTATTGGCAAAATGGCAGCGAGCACAACGTGTTACATAGGGCAGAGAACTCTAGGAAGAAGAAAGGAACACCCTCGATCACATGTGCAGACATGTAAGCCAATCAGCGACTGGCAGGCTTATGAGATGTCACACAGCCCCATAAAAACAGACAGCCATTTGCCATCCTGTCATTTCACACTAGTGATGGGGATTACAGCTCTTCTTGGTGAGCTAGCTAAATAGGCTCTGCTCACTAATACATGCAGCACCACCATCCAATGGCCTGGGAGAAATGTGTCTCAGATGTGGTGGTCCGTCCTGCCGCTTCAGCAACAGCAGCAGCACCTAGTGGCACACATGCCATTTCGGCCACTCAAGGCTCCAGCACACCTGCCGAAGGAAGCGGTTTATGTTTGACATCATCTCCCAGTCCAGATGCTCCTGCTCCTCTCTACGCATGGTGGTGCTTCCTAAGATGCAGAAGCTGACTGTGCTCCTGTCCAAGTTGTTGGTTCTGCAGTACTTCCCTTTCCAAGTCGTGGACTCTGCACCCATCAGAGAACTAACGGCTTGTGCCGAATTGAGGTGGAGAGTTCCAAGCCGAAATTTCTTTTCCAAAAAGCAGAACCAGCCCTTTACAAATATGTAGAACAGAAGGTGGGCCAGTCCTTGAGCTTAAAGGTTTCTTACGGCCCACTGTGTGAATGTGCTTCCCGCCTAACCACATCAACAACTTGAACAGGAGACGCCGCTTTCTCCTCCGCGCTACTCCTGCGCCAATGTCCTCCTCCTGCTCCTTCTTCTCCACCACCACCTCAGTCACCAGAAGTCTAAGTGCTGCTCCATCATACCACATGTGCAGGGCACAGCGGTGTCATGCAGTTCTACACCTGGTTTGCCTGGCCCAATGAAATTACACAGAGCAGGAACTTCTCCGCGTCATTCAAGAAGAAATCAGTGTGTGGCTTTCTTTGTGACAACTGCAAATCGGAAGTATGGTGACGGACAATGGGGGGAACATGGTGTCCGCGCAGCACCGAGGAGGGATTGTCCATGAGCCCTGCATGGCGCACTTGTTCAATCTGGTTGTCAAAAGGTTCCTGAAGTCTTCCACCCAACTGCAAGACATTCTAAAAATGGCCAGGAAGCTGTGCATGCACTTCATCCATTCTTACACAGCCAAGCACTCCCTCCTCCAGTTGCAGCAGCAGAATGGCCTCCCCACAACATAGGCTGATATGCAATGTTTCCACCCGCTAGAATTCCAGCCTCCATATGTTAGTATGAACAGAGAAAAGCCATTAATGATTTTCTGATGATGCAAGCAGACAGGAGTACTCCCCTGTGTAACTTTGATGTCAGCCACTGGCAGCTCAGGCTTCTGGTGCCGCTGCCGGCTCCACCACACTCTGTCATTGTGCCACACTGTGGCCTACCATGTTGATGCCACCACCAAAATTTGTCATTGTTCCACTCTCTGGCCTCATGCTGCTGCTACTGCTTCCGCCCACTTACACACACTGTGATTGTGCCACTCCCTGACCTCCTGATGCTGTTGCTGCTGCCATCTCCACACTTTGTCATTGTGCCACACTGTGGCCTACCATGTTGCTGCCACAACTACTATTTATCATTGTGCCACTCTCTGACCTCCTGCTGCCACCTCCACACTCTGTCATTCTGCCACTCTGTGGCCTACGATGTTGCTGCCACCTCCATAATTTGTCATTGTGCCACTCTACGGCCTACTTATGCCGCTGCCAACTGTAGGCTTCTTGCTCCTTAGACATGGTGCCATTCAGCTACTAAGCAACTACAATGTTTGGTCAAGAGGCATTCTTCTTGCATGTTCAAAGTGCCACACTTATTTAGGGTTTTAGGCTTCTTTCTGACTTGCATGGAAAAGAGGCCTGAAAACAGTCTGTGCATCAAAAAGTTTATTAATTTGGCACATTAAGTACGATTGGCAGTCTTAAAGATTATCATCTAGCATCTGACACTCTGACACATCTGGTACAGCAGAAGACTAGTCTACTCTGTACTCTGCACTGGTCTAATAATGGATATAATTATAAATTTCCCCATTGTGATTACAAAGAATGGAACTATTTAGGGTTTGTTTGTCATCTGCTATTACAAAGACATTAGGTAGTTTTGACCTGATGCCATAAAACAGGATATTGTAAATAGTAATTCTGTACAATACTTTTTAACTAGAGATGAGCGGGATTGCTTTTTAAGTTTGGTTCAGATGCGTCCCGGGTGACCCGGACATATTGCTGGATTAGTGGCTGTGCAGCCAATGCAGCAAATTGACATCCCTACTTACTAGCCATGGCTGTGGTTGGCCAGAATTGTCCCCTCTGGCCAATCACATAGCTAGTAGGTAGGGGCATCAATTCAGCAACATGTCCAGGTAGCACTGGACACACCCAAACCTGAACTCAAAATGTGGGTCTGCTCATCTCTAATTATAACACATGGAAAGTGTAAATATATTTGTAAATTTATTTCTTGAAAAGTTTATTCTAAATAAGTTAAAAATTAGTTTGGCAGTATGGATGTTACCTTTAAGGGTTACATACAATGAACAAAAACTGCACCAACTTCGTATGGATTATTTGTGCAAAATGCTTGCAGATTGTCATCTGGAATTTTAAAATCCTAATTGACTTAATGGAAATCCATTTGCTATCAACTCTTAAAAATTGACATACCGTGTATTTTTTCCCTGTGGAAAAACCTGTGCTGTCTATATGAGATTTTGAACATGTCATTAAGTTACATAGTACTGTATCAGGCATATGAAAATCAGTGCATTGTGAGCATCTGGCCTTAACTTTGAAAATCTATTTTTTTATCTGCTTTATCTTGATCTAACAAGGCTTTTGCAGATGATTACAAATTCTCTATAACCAAGTGCTATAATCATAACAATATTGCCCAGCCCTTATAATATCCTATTTGGTGCTGCTGCAGCATGACAGGCCATTTTCACACAGCACACAAAATCCCTAATTTTTTTGTTAGTGGTTAACATGAAAAATTTAAAAATATAATATTACTGAATAAATTGCTATAGTTTGTTTTGTCTTGGATCCATTAAACTCAGACAACATACAAATGCCATCTGTGTGCTATCTGTAATTTTTCATGGACCCAAAGACTTTCAGGGAAGTATACGGAATCAAAGCGTATGGAAACAGAATTGAATTGAAGAAATTGCTAAAGGGAAAAAACCGATAAAAAGTGCAGGAAGCTAAATAATAGGTAGAATTATGCTACTCATCACCTACACACAACAAATTATCCCAAAAATATATGAATGTTTTAAATATTTGGTATTTATTTGTAAACCAGTAAGATAAACACAACTGCCTTCAACTATTTATGCAAAACTTTTTTCTCTATTTTTTTCATATACCATATCAACATCAATTTTGTTCTTTGCTAATATTTTTCTATTGACTTAAAAAACTGCACTCTACTTTTTGTAGTCTATCTAGTGATTTCACAGGGGTCCTTCCCTATGTTGTGTTTAAAGGGAATCGGTCATCAGGTTTTCACCATTTAATCTAAGGACAGGTTCCCACAGAAGTCTTCTCACTGTTTTCCATTTAGTTTTATTATAAAAATCAATAGCTCATATCTCATAACTCGTGAAGAGGAATTCCTGAAGGGAGAAGGAATGAGGGAGCTGAAGAAGACATTGGAGAACAGAAAAGAGTCCCTTTGTTTTTAAAATTAATTTAATTTTAACATATGAGCTATAGATTTTTTATTAGACAAACAATGGGAAATAGTAAGAAAACGTCAGTGGAAACCTGTGATTAGGTTTATTGGTGAAAACCGATGACAGATCCAATTTAGGCATTATCTCGCTTACATTTCATACTTTTTGAATACAACGTTTGTTCTCTTTGATTTTTACTCTTTGAAAGTACTTCTAGGTAAAATATAATTCTGCAGAAATACTTATTTTAGAAAATGTCAGATCTAGGCTTTGTACTGTTCTTTAGTTTTATGTAAAAACATTACTTTAACTTTGTGACTTTATCATTGCATTAAAGACACTTTTCCCCAAGTGGAAGCCACATGTTTTTGAAGACGATTCTTCATCACTTTTAACTATGAATTCTTACATCATTTTATTGGTTCAACTCCACATGATCAATGTATCTATTTTTGTCTCTACTATCAGGTGGGCAGAGTCAAGCTAATCAGTGAAAAATGATATAAATCAGAGAGAGGACTGTAGGACCTTTTGATCACTTTTTATTCAAATTTTGATGAGTTGCAAAATGGCAAAATCGCCAACAAGAACAACGGTTTTTAAATATTGATAGATCAGGACTTTTGGGATATGTGGATACCTAAAATGTTTATGATTGTTATTCTTTATTTTTAGATCAGTTCTATGGAAAGGGAGGCAATTTCAACTTTTAGGTTTCTTTAAAAAAAAATGTTCTATTTTTTTTACTTTTTAATTTTTTTACTGCTTTTTAGACACCCACTTTGCTACTTGGGACTGTAAGAAGAGGGAGAATGTGTAGACAGGGCCAAATTATCTTTGGCGGACCTCCTGCTGGCCCCACTATTCTCTGTGTACAGAATGACACTGGAAAGAAGGTACAATTATGCAAATTTTCCCTCCATCTTTCTACTGTGTTGATGTCCTCATGAGGCCAATATGATTGAACGTTGTTGAAGAACATGGAACAATAAGTTACTGCTTTAATTTTTGGATGGCACCTCACAATAAATGAGGGGGGTTTGGGGTTGCAGTTTGGGCACTTAGTCGCTAAAAGGTTCTCCATCACTGCCCTAGGGTACCCTAGATTGTCTAATGGATCCTACCATATAATGCTATACTATTGTATAGTAGCATATAGGCATTTTTCACCTGCATCAAGGAATTAATCAAAGTGACCACAAAGTGCCACACCTCTACATTTTTAAAGTATTTCTGTTCATCTAGAATAACATAAGTTATAGAGTTTTTGTGGCAGTTTTCTATGAAGGTTCTTAAGTTAACCCCTTAAGGACCAAGCCACTTTAGGGCTTTTGGAGCGAGCCTGATTTTTTAAATGTGCCCTGTGTCACTGTTTACAATCTTCAACTACTTTAACATATTCAGGTAATTTTGAGATTGTACAATGTACTTCAAATTAGTTGAAAATTTGGCTGATGTCTTTTGCATTTAATTATGAAAAAAAATTCTCATTTTTTAAAGTTCTACACATTTTACTTTTCAGCCAGATAGTCATAGCACCCAAATAACTAAATACCATGTTCATTCCGAATCAGTCAGACCGTCTGACGGCATGCCCCCTAATTTGTGTCGCATGGAAGCCAGCACAGCTGCGCCACAAAAAGGGTGGACTGTGCCACAATCCAACAATCCCAATTTATTAAATACCTGCGCAAGTAGTGAAAAAGGTGCTCTGTCCGACAAAAGTGTGCAGCGCGACCCTTAGTAAATGAGCCCCACTGACACAAATTTATAAAACTTGATGTGCCAGTTTTCAGATGCAATTTGTATATAAATACATGTGAAAATTACTTGCACATGTATTTATGATGTGTCTGCTACAGTTTTGTGGTGTTGCTGCACTGTGTCCACTGTGACACAAAACTCTACACCTATAGGAATGTTCTGTTGCCCGTTCACAAAGTCCAACATAATTTTGGCTTACATCCATTAAATTGAGTACACCAAAAAAACTGGTGCACTCAGTTTAAAGAGATCTTGCCACCATATTTTCACATATACAGGCAGTCGCCCAGCTATGTACAAGATTTTGTAGTTTTGTTCTTAAGTTGAGTTTGTATGTAAGTCAGAACTGTATCTTTTATAATTGTAATCCCAGACAGAATTTTTTTGGTCTCCGTGACAATTGGATTTTAATATTGTTGGGTTGTCATAAGAACCAGGATTAACAATGAAGCTTAATTGCAGACACCTTTGATAACGGTTACAGCTGATCATTGAAGCCTGGGACTAAAGTGCAGTTAACTTCCTATATCCAGAGGTCGGTTTTTAACTAGGGGTCGTCTGTAAGTCGGGTGTTCTTAAGTAGGGGAACGTCTGTACAGCTAATGACAGGTTCCTATAGAGCCCTATTGAGTTACTGACACCCTTCTTTTAGCTAAAAATAGTTTCCCTTACATCCATATATCCACATTATGTTATATTCCTTGGCATCGGAGAAGGCTTGTCCTTCTTGGTTGGCCTCTCCCATTTTCAGGGTACGCCAGATTAAAGAGAACCCGTCATGCAAAATAACCCCCCTAAACTAAATAGATTTTCATAAACTGCCATTAGAGAGCATTGCCTCTATCCCTTCATTGTCGCTCTACATGCCTGTAAACCTAAGCAATGAGGTCCTAAAGCTGTATGCAAATGACCTGTGAAATATCCAATGAAGCATTAGCATATTCAAGCTGTCCACCTTATTCATGAGTGGGAGGCACAGCCACACCCCCAGTGCATGACTGACAGCCTGTATAATGATGTGAGGCTGTATAATAATGTGCTTCCTGGTGCTGGTGGCCACACCCCCTGCAGTCTGTGTGTGTGTGCATGTGTGTGTGTTTAGGAGAGATACAACAGCTCCAGGCAGCCATGTTACAGCAGAACATGTCAGATTCATGTGTAGCTGATGTCTGTGTCTCTCACCTGTATATTAGGAGGATGCAGCATGTCAGCAGATGCAGCACACACACTAGCAGTGCTTTACTATACATTACACACAGACATGAGCAGGGGGAGGAGAGGGGAGGGGGAACAGGAGTGATCAGCCTCATTTACATGATAAAAAATAGATGATTTTACAATGATTAATGTATGAAATAACTAGATAAAGGCTGGGATGGGATCCTTGTGAGCTGCTCCAACAGGTAGTAGTGACAGGACAAGTGACACAGACCTGATGACAGGTATCCTTTAATGAAGACCATGTGCCAGTCTTCAATAATTTGACACACTAAGCAGAAAAGTAAGCCAAACTGCACTATGCGTATATGTAGTATTTTCTGTATTTCACTATAGACTTGATTAAAGTTTAGTTTCTTATGAAGAACTTTAATAAAGTTGCAACAGACATGTAGCAAAACACTGTATATTGAACTTATACAAAATATGATCGAGGAAAAATGTGAATGCTCAAGATTTTAATCCAACTGCTTGAGTGCTTCAATAAAATGTTTTAAAAGTCTGATGAACATTATCCTATTGTTGAACAGCTGGTTGGTTAATTGCTGTTTCAAGTGTGCCAGAGTTGAATGTGGCAACATTTCAATTTTTTTTTTAAGTACTGCACATGAAATTAAATATCTTATATTCATATATTCAGTGGGGGAGATTTTTTAATATTGCCTTTAATATAAACAGTTCAAATCTAAACCAAATAGGGAGTGCAACTAATTTATCCCAGTGACTGATACTGTTAGAATTCGGCATAACTTGCTGAAACACAGAGCTTTTCTATTGCCATCTTTTGCTTGGTTTCTTTAAAGCTTTGGGTTATGCTGGGTTGGTTTATTTTAATCAGAACCCCATATTTTCAATATTTTATCATGTAACTTTTTAAAGTAATTTGTCAGAGACTGGCTTGACAGAAAGATACACCAAAGTTATAAATTACTTTAATGAAACCTACCATCATGGATCTACCTATTAAAGTATTGTAAGAAAGGGGACACATCCCTGCACTCCAATGTATTGGGTAAAAATCTTCAATGCATTATTTAATCCATAAAAGATCCAGTGATCATACATGTGCAAGTAGAGAGCAAATTACCTAAAGTAGATCCAGTAGCGGGCTGATCTAATGTATAGTAGGATAGCCCTTTTTAAGGCTAATCCTTTCAACCTCCGTAACGTTTATAATCTTTTATTACCCTAATATGAACATTTCCGAAAGAGGTTACTGGGGCGTTGAGTAGCCCAAGCAGAAGCTACACGGCATGGCTAATCCATGTCCCATTAGCATCTTTCGATCCTCGTAGCAAGACATCTTTATCACGCAGCTCCTCATAACTTCTCGTACTCATCTGCGAACCCAGAGCTCTGCACATGCTCAATAGCTCCAGCTCTGGAGCCGAGAACATGCAGCCGCCAGCTCTGCATAGATAGTCTATGCAGAGCACAGATGAGTGTACACAGCTACGAGGTGCTGCATTCTGATGATGTCTTGGTAGGAGGATTGAGGGAACTGGAGAGTGAAGTAGCCGCACAATGAAGCTCCAGCATATGCTACTCCTCTCCCCAGTAGCCTCTTTAAGAAATTTGCATATTAGGGTAAGAAAAGATTATAAAAGTTAAGTGGGTCTCAATGATTAGCCATAAAAGGGCTATCCTACTATACATTAGATGAACCTGTCATCGGATTTACTTTAATAGGTACCGTAGATCCATGATGGTAGGAAATCAGCCATCAAAAATCAACGAGATAAAGCAGTGTTACTCACTGCTTGATCTGGGCACTTTGATTATAATAGTGTGGTTATTATCATACATTATGGACTTCTTGCTAAAAACAACAAATTTTTACATCTCTTCATCTTTTACCTACAAGTGCCTCTCTGACCTTAAAAATAATAGATGTGTGCTCATTTTTCTGGTTACCGTATATACTCGAGTATAAGCCGACCCGAGTATAAGCCGAGACCCCTAATTTTACCATCAAAAACTGGGAAAACCTATTGACTCGAGTATAACCCGAGGGTGGGAAATGCATTGGTCACAGACCCCCCCCAGTATATAGCCAGCCTGCCCCCAGTAGTATACAGCCTGCCCCCAGTAGTTTACAGCTTGCCCACAGTAGTTTACAGCTTGCCCCCAGTAGTATACAGCTTGCCCCCTGTAGTATACAGCTTGCCCCCTGTAGTATACAGCTTGCCCCAGTATTATACAGCCTGCCCCAGTAGTATACAGCTTGCCCCAGTAGTATACAGCTTGCCCCAGTAGTATACAGCCTGCCCCCAGTAGTTTACAGCTTGCCCCCAGTAGTATACAGCTTGCCCAAGTAGTATACAGCCTGCCCCCAGTAGTATACAGCTTGCCCCCAGTAGTATACAGCTTGCCCCAGTAGTATACAGCTTGCCCCCTGTAGTATACAGCTTGCCCCAGTATTATACAGCCTGCCCCAGTAGTATACAGCTTGCCCCAGTAGTATACAGCTTGCCCCAGTAGTATACAGCCTGCCCCCAGTAGTTTACAGCTTGCCCCCAGTAGTATACAGCTTGCCCCAGTAGTATACAGCTTGCCCAAGTAATATACAGCCTGCCCCCAGTAGTATACAGCTTGCCCCCAGTAGTATACAGGTTGCCCCAGTAGTATACAGCTTGCCCCCAGTAGTATACAGCTTGCCCCCAGTTATATACAGCCTGCCCCCAGTAGTATACAGCAGCCCCCAGTAATATACAGCGTGCCCCAGTAGTATACAGCTTGCCCCAGTAGTATACAGCTTGCCCCCAGTTATATACAGCCTGCCCCCAGTAATATACAGCGAGCCCAGCATTAAAAAAAAAGAATAAACTTATATACTCACCCTCCGGTGGCCCCAATGCGTAGCGCTGCTCCCCCTATGTCTGCGCGGGTGCTCTTCAGGCTTCCGCGCCAGTCTTCTTTCTTCTGCAGGGCGCCGCCATTGTTTTTCTCCCAGGCGGCGCCTAGTATGACGCGTCGCTGCTGACATCATACTAGGCGCGGCCGGGGAGAAAAACAATGGCGGCACCCAGCAGAAGAAAGAAGACGGGGGCGGAAGCCTGAAGAGGACCCGCGCAGACATCGGTGGAGCAGCGCTGCACGTCGGAGCCACCGGAGAGTGAGTATATACGTTTATTATTTTTTAAATATTTTTTAAGTATTTTCAGCATTTTTTGTGCTGAAAAACTCGGCTTATACACGAGTATATACGGTAAGTCTTTTTTTCCTTTAACACTTGTGTATGTGTGCTATGGAAGGGTAGCATCAATCCACTGCATCCAATGATCTTTTTGTTTTGCTGTGACTGTACCTGCACCTTTGCTGTGTCTCCGTAACCTGAGATATTTTTTGTGACTGTTTGGGATGTCACAGTTCTTTTTAAACCAGGGTTTTAGAGGGCAAGACTTACCTTTTGTTAAAATTAGGCACATTTTAGTGAATTTTTTATATTTTCACTAATTTGCCTAAATCCTGACATTACCATATGAGTTTGAACAAGTGGTACCTAAAAAGGAGAATCATACTCCTATAGATTACAACTTAACCTTTAAAACCAGAATTTTGTCAGCCACAAGTTAATTGCAGCTATACAATACTAAGTAAACCTCTTTAACACAGGAAGGCCAAATATACTTACTGGTCTTACCATGGTTCAGGAGAGGTGTATATGTGTATACATACTTGAATGGGTGCTTGAAGTCCTAAATGGAGGTAAAAGGGCTAATCTCCCCCTTATTTTTAGCCTCTAAAAATTGACTCCCACTCTTACAAGGTAAGTACCTCCACTGACCATAAGATAAATTACGGTACCCTCCTTCCATGTCACTTCCATGACACATTTCGTCTGACATAAACAGACTCCTCAGAGGGAATTCTTTTAGGAGCAGGTCATCACAAGCTGAACACTTGCTCCGTAGAGGTGGAATAACCTGATGCTATTGGATATGCCGCCTGCACATCTTGTGACTTGTTAAACCCTGATATACCTTAGTAAATATCCCTGATGTATTCCTGTTGGGTTTTTTTTCACAACTTTACCAAAATCAACTTAATGATAAACTGTTTCCAAAACCTTAGCTGTATACTTCATTCTCACAGAGGATATAATTTCGTTTGGAACAGTAATTGTGCGCAGTCAATCTATTTTTAACAAGTAATAGAGAAGATTAAGTAGATCTGGAGAGGAGACATTCATTAGTAAATAAGTATGAAGGGATTTAATGCCCTTCTTGTGTGCAGTACAGACAAGCTATTTCGATTCCAAGTCCCCTTCAGCAAAATTAACACCAGTTAAAGTAAAGTAAAATGCCTGCTGGCGGCAAAATGGGAAATTGCTTTCCTGCGGTTTCCTGTATACTCTTCATAACTTCACTCTATCATCACTTATTATGAAGGTAGCAGACAGCAATATAGAGATTAAGCTGGATATGTCTTAAAATACATATATAAAATAATATTTCTTTGCAAAACCTGTATCAAAGTAATTTTAATAAAAGAAAGAAGACAACAAGAGTAAACCAAAGGGTAAGTGCCACAAAAATTCCACAAAAGGAATTAGCTTTGCTGTTGCTCCCCTAAAACATATACTCTTATGGCTGATATTTATCAGTGATATGTGATGAACACATTCAGTTTGGGTAATAAAAACGGTATTTAGGTAATGCAACCTCCAGACTTGTTCAGCAAGGAGTAGCTTCCATATTGAATTGTAAATTATAATATATTCGCTTTACGAGTATATGACAAACCCTAAAATACTGCTGCACAGACATCTATTGTTTTTATTTTCTATTTTTAGAAAAGAAACATTAAGAATTACATTAGGACTTGTTACCAAGTGCAAAATGCTAAGAGATATACCTCACCATGAAAAAATATACAATTTTTTCAACGAGTGTCAACAGCATACAAATTTTTATACCAATGACTGTATACATCTAAGTATTCAATACTATTAACTTTGCCTGAGGTATTATTCACACATCATTTTTTTCAGTATGCTATCTGAGATTTGTCCATTTGTATCTGTATCCACATAGGTTTGTTTCATATCAATCATGAGACTAAAAAGACTGCACATAAATATCATCAGTTTCTTTTGATCCATTGATTTCTATTGAAATCTTTAGTCTGCAAATGTGATAAATGTGAAAAAAAGTTTGGTTATACTCAAAATGTTTTTCAAAGGAGCAGTGATGTGTTGAAAAAAATAAAATACAATGAGAACAATAACTAACATTTCTTCAAATTCACTGGGGGGTGTTTAGAAAGGAAACCAAAATGGATCCTTTATCTGACAGTATGTATTGGAATAAATTTTTACTGGTACAGACATAATAATTACCATATTTTCTGGAGTATAAGACAACTTTTTAACCCCAGACAGTCTTCTCAAAAGTTGAGGGTCATCTTATATGCCATGTATATTGTGGCTAACCGGTAGTGCCGGTATATCAGTGCTAGTACAGATCAATTAACCCCTTGATTGCCGCCTGCAAAGCTGTTTGACAAAGGTATAAAGCCAGCAGCATGTGGGCACCACCTTAGATTGGCGTTCCCTGTGACGCCATCAAAGAAGGTTTGTGGACATGACAGCATCGGGTCTTACTAAGACCTGAAACTGTATGTTTTCTGACCTTTTGTTAAAATGAGGCACATTTTAGTAAATGATCAGTGAAATCCACATATAATGCCATCCTGTAGTATAGTAGTATATGATAGGATCAATAAGACAACCTAGAGTTAAAGTACCATATGGGGTCTAAATACTAGCAAAAAAGTAAGTTAAAAAAATGAATGAATAAAAAACGCCTAAAAATTTAAATCATCCCCATTTCGCTACTGATTAAATAAAAATTAATAAACAGTAAAAATCATAAACATGTTAGGTATTACCGTGTCCTGAATTGTCCTATTTATCACAATATAATAACAGTTATTCCTGACATTTAACACCATAACGGAAAGTAATGCCCAAATGTCAAAAACTCCACTTTTTTTCACCATTTTGCAACATATAAAAAATGTAACGAAAAGTGATCAAAATGCCGTGAATTAATCAAAATGGTAGAAATGAAAACATATTCTAATCTTGCAAAAGATGACACCTCACACAGCTCAGTACAACAATGTATGAAAAAGTTATTACTGTATATACTTGAGTATAAGCTGAAAAATGTGCTAAAAAACTCAACTTGTCTTATACTTGAGTTAAGAGAAACTCACCTTTCCGGCACCGCCCACAGGTCTTCTCTTGTTCTGTCGACCCGGACCCATCACTGACCTGGAGCTGAAGCAAGTAGAAGATCTGCCCGCATCGTCAGAAACATGAGTACTTAGTTTGTTTTTGTGTGCTGTGGAAACTGGGGGCTGGTTAGCTATATACTACATGGGACTGGCTATATACTACACAGGGGCTGGCTGGCATTATACTAAAGGGGGCTGGCTATATACTAAAGGGGATTGCTGGCTATATACTAAAGGGGGCTAGCAGGCTATAAAATAAAGGGGCCTGGCTATATACTAAAGGGGGATGGCTGTCTATATACTAAATGGGGCTGGCAGGCTATATACTAAAGGGGTCTGGCTGGCTATATACTAAAGGAATCTGGCTATATACTACATGCGACCGGCAGGCTATATACTAAAGCAGGCTGGCTATATACTAAAGGGGACTGGCAGGCTATATACTAAAGGGGTCTGACTGGCATTATACTAAAGGGGGCTGGCTATATACTAAAGGGGGATGGCTGACTATATACTAAATGGGGCTGGCAGGCTATATACTAAAGGGGATGGCTGACTATATTCTAAAGAGGGCTGGCAGTCTATAAACTAAAGGGGGCTGGATATATACTAAAGGGGGCTGGCTATACACTATATGCAAGTTATTCCCTGCACAATACCTCTGCTGCTCTACCTTCTAGTTTACATTGGGTACTGGGCAATTTTTTCTGTGTGTTGCTCCATTTGTTTGTCATTTAATATGTATAAAATAATAAAATGAAATAGATTTTTTAACCACAAGGTTGTTTACATCAATTATTGGCCTTTTCATGTTCTTTATAGGTGTAGTACACTATATGATGAGCATAACATTTAAAAATTTTTCCAGATTTTTGTAAAAAAAATATTCAACAAAAATATAGCATTTATGTGAAGTACAACATGTCATGAAAAAACTGTCAGATTTAAAAATATGGGCTTTGTCTGAAAGGTAAAAATGTGCTTTGTTAGTTAAATGAAACATTTGTACTTGTATAGAATCTTTCTACATAATTTGGAACAGTTTCATTCTGTTTTAATTATTATATATTATTATATAATATTGTATTTCTCTTGGTTCCAGATCCAGCATTGAAGCATTAGGTAATTGCCAATCAATTTGAATAATTAAAGCAAGTACTTCAATTAGTTAAGTGATGAGAAAGCATTCAATTATTGGCCAATTCAAATTTAAATGTAGCTTTAGGGATATTTCAGTTACTTGTTGAAGAAGGAATCAATTAAGGTATAAGATGCCATCAATTAGAGGTCATTACTATAATATTGGAAGGTTTTGGGGCATAATTAATCATATTTATTACATTCTTATTATATCATAAATATATTCAACTTCCCATAAGCATTTGTAAGTTTAGCATATTTAATAGAAAGCTTAACTATTACTTGTTATAACCTAGACAACTTGTGGGGAATATTTGTTAAAATTGTCTAAAAGTCAAAGAGCCTTAAAGTATATCTAAACTTTATCACTATATTTGATTGTTGATTGTTTTTTTCACTTTGCTGGTGTCCTTAACTTGCATTACTTTATCTTATACCTGATTTTGAGGCATATTTTTTTTGCTCCTTAAAAGTACAAATTGAGTCTTTTTCCACAAAAATTTGCAGAAGACTCAAAATTTATGAGTGCAATTTTTGTCATACATCTTGTATGACTGTGATTAAATAAAAATAAACCTGACTTTATCAATGCTGTATCTGCTGAGTGTAGCTAAGGGAAGTCCTTTTTCAGGCTGTTTTGTGCAGGGAATAACTTGCAGGTAAGTAGAAGGGGTATTAGATCTCTTCCCCATATCAGGACACTAGCTCTATAAACTGAGTATGTATCCCAGCCCTATGTGTCTCTCACCATCTGTCATCTCAATAATGAGAGATACTGTTGGGAAGGAATTCATAAGCTATGTCCAGTTAAAATAGATACAATTATATAATCTCTATAAATAAGTTGTATGCTTTGGAACACAGGTTGCTGAGCTTCCTTAACTTGCAATTCTAACCATCCTCAGTATATACTGTGTATATCATACAGAATGAAGACAAATGTTTGGTAGCAATGCTCTGCTAGATTATTGCTAGAAGATGACCCCACAGTGCAATATATCACAACACACCAGGGGCGTAGTAGATACTGGGCCCCATAGCAGATTTCTGTATTGGGCCCCCTTTCCCCTTAGAAATATACACACATACAGCATAAATATACATACAGTATACACACTCCACATATATATATATATATATATATATATATATATATATATATATATATATATACACACACACACACAACATATACACAAAATGCCATATACACCCATACAGCATATAAACATCACATATACACTCACATTCAACAAATACACATATATACACAATACCATATACAGACATACAGCATGTACACACATATACATTATGTGTACC